>NC_044037.1:177473034-177754682 GCF_901765095.1 Microcaecilia unicolor | reverse complement strand
TGGGTGTTTGTGGAGCCTGTTTTATAAGGCAAATAGACACCAGTGTGGCCTTTATAAATTAAACTTCATATAGCTGCCTTTTTGAGCTTTTCATATAGTTACCCTGTTATAGATTACCACTATTTTCACACAACATACCTTTATGTAATAAGCTATGCACTTTCCTAACCAGCTGCTATGGGAGAATTCCATTTGAATTCCTGTCAGAACACATGAAATGTTTTATTTATTGGGATTTATTAACAATGAAGTAAATTTGCAATGATTCAAACTATTGTAAAGTTTTAAAGGTTGGATTTGTCTGTAGAATTGATGAAGTCAAAACTCACGACAGAGGCATTTTGCATTTTTTATTCAAAGAAATGTATGAATTTTTAATGAAAAGTACTAGCAGATGTACATTGGATTACTACAAGATTATATCTCATTTCAGATCTCACATGAGACACACAGTTATAAGCAAATACTCCAAATGTATTTTTGCCCCTTTTGCTGAGTATTAAAGAATTAAAAAGAATAATAATAAAGATTATTAGATTAGGAATGTGTTTTGTTTGCACGTTGGCATTTCATACGCATGATATTTTTAAAATAATATATTCTGGCAACCTTTATACCTAAAGGCTTAATTTACATATACACTGTGGCCGGAGAAAAGTAAGCCCCCTAAACATTTTGCAATAACAACCTCAAACCTGCACCAGATTAGTTACAAATTTTATGTGCACAAAGTGACATCTATTTGTGTTACTGAAACCAAATTACATAGGAATCCCTCATCCTGTTTAAGAGATTTTTAATTTTTACATACTGTTGTTACAAATCTCAGTTTCCGACATGACTTAGAGCCTTTTATCAAGCCGTGCACCCGGGGACCGCTAACATGGTTTGATAAAAGTGGCCCTTAATTACTTATTTACTCACTGACAGTCATCTGTGATGTCACTGCGTGCTGATAAATAAAATGTCAAAAGAAGATCAAGTTTTAATTAAAATATTCAGTTAGAAAAGGATACAGCACTAAAAGATCAGATTTAAACATTTGGACTGTTCAGGTTGACATTAACTATGTTAGAAACTCTTAACTTTTGGGTAGTGTTATTTAAAATGTGATATCTCAGTAATATTATGGTGGATTTCTAAGAAACCACACAACATTGTTTGAAATAGATATCACTTTGTGCATGTAAAATTTTAATTAATTTGATGCAGGTTTGCAGTTGTTATTGCAAAATGTTTAGGGGTCTCGCTTTTTTCCAGCCACAGTGTATATTCTAGCACCACATTTAATCAGTGTACGTACACAGAGGGTAATATTCAGCAGGACAGGCACTGCATTAGGACATCCTATAATGTAATAACATAGTAAGTGATGGCAGATAAAGACCTGAATGGTCCATCCAATCTGCCCAACAGTCACATTCATTATCAATTCGAGACTTAAATCAACAATGAACAAGTTATACAGATATCTTTTTGCTTATTTTCAAACAATTGGTATAAGCTGGTTTTCTGACTATGCAGTTCTAAAATTATATAGACAAATTATCCATGTAAAGTTAGCTGTTCTATTTATACAGCCCATGTATATGTGTAATTGTATCCAGATAAAGGATGAATATTACTACTATGTGGACAAATTTAGCTCCTCCCCCCCTCCCCCACCTGAACAGCTTGGCTCCTCCTCAAGTTACAGTATATTGACATATATGTGAAACTTTTATGGGCTTGGGAAATTTAACACAAAGCACCTATGTAATCAGCACCTGGATGGGACAGCATAACAGTTTATTAAAATGTATCTCTTAGATTTTTACCTTCTTCCTTTATAGCATATTCATATTTTTTTAATAAGTAGATCAGACTAAACTGTTACATTGCTTTAACTAGCCTACAGAAGAACAGATGTAGCAAAGCTGAGAATTTATCACCACTGGCACTGCTGGAGGGCATAATCAAAGCACCAGCAATAGCGTTTTAAGCAGTTTGAACAAATGACATTGTACCAGTTTTTGATTAAGCATTGCAAAAGAAACAAAACTGCTGTAATTGTTTGTTTGGTTAAGCCACTGAAGTTATAGTGGGCACTGAAAGAACAGCAGGGTCAGCGGGGACTTCGATATTTGCAGGGCATCTGTAACACTGAGAAACACCAGCAGCATTGCTACTAGGAGTGGCTGCAGCCTCCACCTTCGCAGGCTTTCTTTCTAATGTGTAAGTGGTCCTCATTGATGATGACTGGTCTTGATTTTTCACCATTCCTTTGTTTCTCATCTTGAAATTGTGCTGTGGTCTCCTTTGCCCGACATTTTTATTAGCAATATGATCTACCTCATTACTTATACCAGGAGACTCCACAGTTCCATTGAGCCCGATATTATGAGAGCGAGCATTAAATCTCCGTCGTGGAATAAAAGGTCCATTCTGCCAAGAGAGGAATTAGCAGAGGTCAATTTCACAATTTAAACATTATTTTATAAATCGCCTGCCGATTAGGGATTTGTATGCAAATTGTTTTTGGCTTGGTTTATTTTTCATCAACTCAAAAAAAAACATGCTTAGGGTATATAATGCTCCAGTTTCTCTGCAATTCCAGTGTTCAACCTAAATAGAAACCAACAGGTCAGGGTAAAGAAACCCCCACGTGCATAACAGCAATGAAAGTCAAGAAGTAAGGGTGGACCAAGAAGTCTCGCCAGTCAAAGGTTGATTGAGCTGACTTTATTTGCACCAAATATGTGTATGACCCACACGGGACCGTGTTTCGATGGCTTTACTGTCTGCCTCAGGGGTCAAAATACTTCTAAAAAGTATCACAACGAATGGGTGCAAAATAAAACAGAAACCAGAAAATATTTTTTGTTCTCATGTGCCCTCTTGCAGCTATACAACCAATTGATGCGCGCATTGCGCTCGACGACAGATGTGCAGCTGGGCAGCTGTTTGCTGACGTCGAGTGCAATGCGCACATCATCAAATGGTTGTATAGCTGCAAGAGGGCGCATGAGAGCAAGAGATATTATTCTGGTTTCTGTTTTATTTTTGAACCCATTCTTTGTGATACTTCTTAGAAGTATTTGACCCCTGAGGCAGACAGTAAAGCCATCGAAACACGGTCCCGTGTCGGGTCATACACATATTTGGTGCAAATAAAGTCACTTCAATAAACCTTTGGCTGGCGAGACTTCTTGGTCCACCCCTACTTCTTGACTTTCATTACAGCCTAAATAGAAACCTTCATTTATTCTAAATCCTTAATACCCATAAAGTAATAATGGTGTTGGTGCTCAAGAGTGACTCGAATATCCTAAGTGTAAAACTAATTCTTACCATCACAGCACCGTAAGACCTTTGCTCTAACAGTCATTATTCATTCAATTAAACGGAGGATTACCCACACTACCAGTCCCAAAAGAAACACATTTTGGTACTATTGTGCTCATTTTCGAAAGAGAAGGACGTCCATCTTTGAACATAAAGCGTAAGATGGACGTCCTTCTCTCAGAAACGTCCAAATCAGTATAATCAAAACCCGATTTTGGACGTCTCCAACTGCAGTCCGTCGCAGGGATGGCCAGATTTCAAGGGGGCATGTTGGAGGCATTGCGAAGGCATGACTAGGGGGTGCCTAACACTTGGACATCTTTGACCCATAATCAAAAATGCAAGGACGTCTCTGACGAACCCATGGGACGTTTTCACCCACACGTGTTTTTCTTACGAATAAGGCACAAAAAGGTGCCCGAAATGACCTCCCCTTACTCCCCCAGTGGTCACTAACCTCCTCCACCCTCAAAAACATCTTTAAAAATATGTTGTGCCAGCCTCAGATGTCATACCCGGTCCATGACAGTGCATGCAGGTCCCTGGAGCATTTTAGTGGGTGCAATGCACTTCAGACAAGCGGACCCAACCCCATCCCCCCCTATCTGTTACGTTTGTGGAGGAAACAGCGATCCCTCCAAAACCCACCACAAACCCACTGTACCCACATCTAGGTGCCCCCCTTCACCCTAAAGGCTATGGTAGTGGTGTACAGTTGGGGGTAGTGGGTTTTGGGGGGGGGCTCAGCACACAAGGTAAGGGAGCTATGTACGTGGAAGCAATTTATGAAGTCCACTGCAGTGCCCCCTAGGGTGCCCAGTTGGTGTCCTGGCATGTCAGGGGGACCAGTGCACTACAAATGCTGGCTCCTCCCATGACCAAATGCCTTGGATTTGGTCATTTTTGAGATGGGCATCCTTGGTTTCCATTATCACTGAAAACTGGGGACTACCATCTCTAAGGTCGACCATCTCAACATTTAGGTCGACCATCTCTAAGGTCCTATCCCAATATTGGCGCAGGATATCTGGGCATGCTGTTGACTGCCACTATGATCTGGATAGCATGATATTCAGCTCCGGTATCAGGATAATGATTCGGATAACATACGACAGCCTTTTTAAAAATGTATTTATTTATGCAGTCTTGTATCCCACTATTATCCAAAAACAAGTTTTGGTTCAAGTGGCTTACAATTTACATTTTGGTGGAGTTACAATAGTGCTGTGCAATGTTAAGAGGGCATCTATAGTTTGTGTGATTATTCATAGTTTTTGAAAAGATAGATTTAAAGTGGAAAAGGTAATGGTAGCTTTTAAATTCAATTGTAGAATTTTGGTGGCATTTATTCATACAGTTTTTGAAGAGGTAGATTTTCATTTGTGATTAGCTATAGAATTTTTTTGAAGAGGTAGGTTTTCATTTCTTTTCTGAATTGAAGGAGATTTGTGATTTTTGTTCCTCTGTCTGTGTGGAGTTGTAGTTTTGCTCATCATTTTAAGGTTAACATAAATGAGGTGGTAATCCATCAAATGCTGATATGATGTGCATTCTCTCTTTGGCTCTATGTAAGGGCCGAGTGTGGGCCCAGTTCATAAGTATACGTGTAGATTATAAAATAAACTAATCTATATACACAAGTTATATGATCGGTGTGGACACCTTTTGAGACATGTTTTGAGACATGTTTGGTAAAGCAATGAGCACTTCTTGTCTGTCTGCCTTTTTGTCTGTCTATATGCCTCTAGTATTTGGGATGGGCTGTCATTTGCATCAAAATGTCATTCAGTAATACTGTGCATCCTTCTTAGAGGGTGCACTAGGGTGCAGATGATCAAAAGCCCCACGCTGTTCCAAACAGCACTCTAAAATTAGTGCCGGAACAGCAAGGGGCAATAACCCCTATGATCAAAGCTAATATCATGCAAATTCATGCGCACTATTAGCTCTGATCAAAGAGCTACTTCTGCAGGAGGGATCCCCATTCCCAGGGCCGCCAAGAGACTGGGCCGGGCCCAAGGCAAGGCCGCCTCCGGGCCCCCCCTCCACCCCCCCTCCAAGCCGGGCCCCCCTGAATTCAAATCATAGCGCCTCACCTCGACCTCGCTCCATGTGAAAGAAGCGCAGTGGCGGCAGTCTGCAGATCGCCTCCCTTCGGGCCTTCCCTCCCTGTGTCCCGCCCTCGTGCAAGTTATGTCAGACGAGGGCGGGACACAGGGAGGGAAGGCCCGAAGGGAGGCGATCTACAGACTGCCGCTGCTGCGCTTCTTTCACACGGAGCGAGGTCGAGGTGAGGCGCTATGATTTGAATTCAGGGGGGCCCGGTCCGGTGGTGGACGGAGGGCGGCGGGTGGAGGGGACGGTGGCGCCCGGGCCCCCCTTGGAGGCCTGGGCCCAGGCAATTTTGTTCTCCTTGTCCCCCCTTCTCAGCAGCCCCGCCCATTCCTCCCCAATGCTCTGTAAACCCTAATGCCAGCTCTGAGCTGGCATAGGGTTTACAGCGGTAGCAGCGCTCTAGTTTGGTGTGAGCATTGGCGAGGAATACAGATATCAGCACTTAACCAGCTAAATGCCTACTCTGCCCTGGAACACCCTGAAAATAGCATGGAAAGATCAGAGATTTTGAGTGGAATGCAAGGGGTAATTAGTTTTGCACTGAAGGCTGAGTTGATGAATAGCACAATGAGTGAATATTAGGATTTTAAAGTGAAGGTGGTACAGGGCAGCCAGTGTTGTTCTCTAACCCCCCCCTGTTTACTAAGCCGCGCTAGTGGCTGCTGGTTCGCTAATGCTGACACAGCCCATTCACTTTGAAACAGTAAACAGAAACTAGTAAACAGGGGGTAATAGTGGATAAAACTTCTGCATTCTGCTACAGTTTATCAGCTATATTTTGAACTAATTGGATACATTTTACCTGTCATGATTTGAGTTCCCGCAACAGGAAGTTACAATAGTCTGTGCAGTTGAGGATCGATGCATGAGTCAGCATCATGTGTCCTTATTCATAACTAACTATAGATTTTCCCTTCAATGGACTCCACCCTTCCATTCTTCTTCTTCTGGTAACTGCAGGCTGGGAGCCCTATATGAGATTTGCTTCTAGAAATCTGAATCATGGGCTGTAAACCTGTTCCCTTCTGCAGTGCAAAAGGCCATGACCAAGAATTGAATACAGGATTTTCTGAATGGTAGCGCCCAGCAATGCCACTGGGCAAACCTGAGAATTATTTTATTCACTGATCATCCCACATAATCCGTAGGCGTTTATTTTTCATCCAGATTCAAATTTGACTAAATTGGGCATTCCTTAGCGTTCCTCTGGACTGGCCCAGTGATTGATGGGTTGTGCACGCCTTCCAGCAGGTGGAGACTGAGACTTCTGAGTCATCAGAGATAGCCAATAAGAGCCCTTGCCAGATAGAAGAGTCCAGTATTCTCAGTCTCCAGCAGGTGGAAGGTGGTGAGCCCTGTTAGTCTCTCTTCTTTCTTTCTTTCTCTCTTTCTTTGTGTGGTTTAAAAAAAATTAAAATTACAGTTTGTTTCCTTCCTTAGTAATTCTTAGATATGTCACAGAATATTGCAGACAGCAAAACCATCAAAACATCATGCATGAACCTGCAGAAAATATTTGTAAAATTATGTTCAGGTATGTACAAAGGGGGAAACCTCGCGCAAAATCAACCTCAATGGTAACATAAAGCAAGCGAGTAAAGACTGTGAATGTGTCCAACACCAATCAAGCAAAAAATGCGAAAACTGGGAGAAAAGACCTCATTACCTGCTATTGCAAGCCTACGGCAATAAGACCATCATCGTCATATGTGTGCGCTTTATAAAATTATGTTCAGCAATATGTCATATGCACCCATGTAGTCCTTGAAGGAGATATTATGTAGGCTACTCAGAATACTCACATAAAGCCTTAACTGTTTTCAGAGTGAGTAAACATGTGTAAGTTACATGCAATAACCCAACAAAATCAATAATATTCATGTTAATATTTTAGTTACATTTGTACCCCACGCTTTCCCACTCATGGCAGGCTCAATGCGGCTTACATATACAGGTACTTATTTGTACCTGGGGCAATGGAGGGTTAAATGACTTGCCCAGAGTCACAAGGAGCTGTGCCTGAAGTGGGAATCAAACTCAGTTCCTCACACAGGCGCCCCGTATAAGAGGCTTGGGGAGGCTTAGCCCACCACTGCCCCGCCCCTGCCGCACCTTTAATATTATATTTTTGCTGGAGTCGTGGGCAGCGCCGGCATTGAAGGCATCAGCAGGCTCATCGCGGTTCCAGCAGCCTTCCCTCGCAAGTCGGATGATGGCTCCGCCCTCTTCTGACGTATTTCCTGTTTCTACGAGGGCGGAACCATCATCCGACTTGCGAGGGAAGGCTGCTGGAACTGCGATGAGCCTGCTGATGCCTTCAATGACGGCGCTGCCCGCAACTCTAGCAAAAATAATATTTAAAGGTACGGGGGGGCACGAAGGAAACGAGGGCAGACGGGAGAGGAGAGGAGGGTTGCTGCACATGGTGGATGAAGGGGGAGGAGGGGGGGGGGGAGGAGGGTTGCTGGACATGGGTGGATGGAGGGGAGGGGAGAGGAGGGTTGCTGCACATGGTGGATGAAGGGGAGAGGAGAGGGCAGGGGAGAGGAGGGTTGCTGGACATGGGTGGATGGAGGGAGGGGAGAGGAGGGTTGCTGCACATGGTGGATGGGGGAGAGGAGAGGGCAGGGAGAGGAGAGTTGCTGGACATAGGTGGATGGAGGGGAGGGTAGGGGGAGAGGAGGGTTACTGGACATGGAGGGGGAGGAGGAGTGAGAAAGGAGATGAGATGACGGAAAAGGAAGAGAGTAGAAAAACTGCACATGGATGAAGAAAATAGGCAAAAGCTGGATCCACTGGACAGTCAAGTTTGCGGAGGACCCAGCTTTTACTTACGGATGTAGGACAAGAAATGAAGAAGAAAGGCGGAAAGTAAAGAATAAATGGAAAGGAAGCCCTGGAAACGGAGTTAAGAGGACAGATAGCAGCAGAATCGGATACTGGGCCAGCACAATCAGAAAAACAAAGTCACCAGACAACAAAGGTAGAAAAGATTTTATTTTCATTATAGTGTTTGGAATATGTCCACTTTGAGAATTAGGTGTTCAACATTAAAAGTTTATTTACTTATTTATGACATTTTATCCCACATTAAACATGAATTAGGATGTTTTGTGGCTCTACATGAATTGTGATATTATGATCCCTTGTTTCAATATTGTTGACGGTCTGCATTTTCCGTATGGGTGGTATATTGGTGTATTAGGTTCTACCCAGTGTAATATTTATGGTACAGTAAGGTTCAGAGTGTGTTTTTGCACAAAGTTGTGCATAGTGTTTTGCAGTTGAGCAATTGTGGTTAGTATATGTTGAGCAACCACTTTATTCTTTGACATATGATACATAACTAATATCTAAATTTAATAAAAGGTATTAATTGTGACATTTATTTTTATTTATTTTTTTCTGTGTGTGATCAGACAATTATGGATTTAAGCTCCACCCTGGCCCACCCCTAACCCCACCCCCTTTAGCCTCCCCAAACAGTTGGGGGTTGACCGCCTATGGTTCCTCAGTTCCCCAGGACCAGAGTCCACCACCCTAACCACTAGACCACTCCTCCACATATCAATCAGGTAGTCATCTCTGGGCCAACAGATTTCATAATACACATTTTCATAGGGTCTTGTTCATTTCTATGATTTGAAAAATTTGTGAACACAGAGGAAGGAATTCAATGAATGGCGCTGAAACTTAGGTGCTGAAACAATTGAGTGCTAAGCTCTAAAGGGAGTGCACCTTTTATAGAATAGTGTTCAGTGTGGATCCAGCGCCTACCTTTTGGGCACCATTCTTAAAAGCAGGTGGAAATGCTGGTGCCCAACTTAGGTGCGCTTCAGGCGAATTCTGTAATTCCAAGCGCAACGTTTTGAAATACCCCCGACAAGCCCCTGACCACACCCTCTTTTTCAGATATTTGCTATGAAGAGTTAGGTGCCGAGCCTTATAGAACATCTTGTAGCCAGTTGTGTGCACAAATTCTAATTAACTGCAGTAATTGGTTGTTAGTGCCCAGTTATTGCTAGTTAAGGGCTCGTTGATCAATTAAGTTGGCCCTCCAGCCCTCCACACCCTCTTCCTTCCAGCGCCACCTCCAAAATGGCAGTGTCCTGCCCTGCCCAGTGCATCTTGGGATGCGCTGGGTGGGACTTCCCTGCCATATAAGGGAGTTTCTTCCTGTGTCCGAGGGTGGAGGGGTAACGCTCTGGGCCACCAGGGAAACTTGTCAAACAACTTCTGCGGGAGGATTGTGCCTTGGGCGCATGAAAAAGGCACAATCCTCCCGCAAAGTCCCCCCCACGATCAAAACTAATAGCGCACATAAATTTGCATACTATTAATTTTGATCTTTGGGGCTTTAATTCCCCGCTTTGTTTGGAAGAGCGCAAGGAATTTGATCATTGGCCTGAGATTGTTTAAAAGAATGCATATTTTCCATGTGCATATTTTTATGCTCCTATGTGGTTGCACAATTTTATAAAAGCTTTTTTCTGCATGTGTAACAGGTTTTGCACTTAGAAAATACTTTATGAAACTATCCTCATTACGCTTACTGTTTTATAAAGGTTGTATTTTCACATTGTACTCATGTGAGACCATTCAATGGCACACACCTGTTTACTTGGCAACATTCCCTGGCGAGACATTTCTGTGAGATTGTGAGGAACACCATTTAAAGCTTTTGTGTTGGTAGTTTTTCTCTCGGAGATCTTACGGTTACTTGGGGATTTCTGAACAGGAACGTTTTGCTTTGCAGTTTCTACATGTACATGGGGACCTTTTGCAGGCGGGGCTGAGCTGTTTGATGGTCTTAAAGAATAGTAGTTCTTTGGATGAGAAACTGAAAAAAGAAAAAGCCAAATTATGTTATCAGATAAAACAAATTAGGTGTGGAGGACAGAAACATCCGTGCTTGCTTACTGATTGAAATCTTGGTGAAAAATATATCCTCTGGCTAAGCAATTCAGTCAATGCCATAAGGATATACATATTATCTATTTGTCATTGCTTCCCCTCTATTTTCTTTCATTCAGTTTCATGGTTTTTTTTTCTAGTTTTGCTAAGTTTCATTCTTAATGTGCATTATTTGCAAATAATGCATGCTAAAAACAAAGGACCTGACATTCAGCTGGCGGCTGGTGTTAAACTCTGAAACTCCAATAGCGGGCCATGTCCAGGCTCTGGCATTGAATTTCCGGGTTTCTGGAGCCAGCTTACACATTGCTGGTTAAATGCGATGTTCAGCATTTAACTGCCTAGGGCCCCATAAAGATAGGACTGACTTTTATGTGATCCTATTTATGTAGTTAACCTGGCCGATTAACTGCTAAATATCAGCATTTAACCAGCTAAATGCCAATTCTACCCTGGTACATCCCAAAATTAGCTGGAGAATTTTGACTGCTCTGTTGGATGATGTCATACACATGTTTGGATATGTATCCTGCTGTCCTTAGAGAACGCTTGCTACAAGTAAGTTACTGCTATGCACAGCACACAGTGGAAGTAGCAGAGGGATGAATATTAAAAAACGTCAGCCACAGGGATCAGTGGTTTTTTAAAACATGCACAGCGGTGTTTAAAAAGAACATATATCCAGCACTGCCATCAGGTGCTGATTACCAGTAGCTACAGGTACAGTGGCAATATTGAACTGCTCTAAGTATAGCTCAGCAGTTTTAATTTAGGACAGTTTTTTGCTGGCCCCTAAATGAAATGCTTAACTATACGGATGTTGGCCACATATCACTGTTATGGTGAAATGCCCTTGATGTACCCCAGCACTATGAGGGTTGGGCCAGATCATTAAAGGTATATTTATCAATGTGGGCTACTGTTAAGATAAGTTATTTTACTATTAACCCCAGTTATCTCATTGCACAAAATGGGACCTGTGGTAAATATGTTTTAAGGTTGCTTTGATAACTATGCCCCTTAGAGGAAATATACTATCTGCATAATGAACTGAAAATAAATAATTAGGGTAGTGATGCACAAAGCTTACCGTGCTGGCAATGTTTGCTTTAGACTGGTTGTAGCCAGTCTAAAGCAAATTTCATTTAGCGAGTAATGCACAAAGGGGTTTTCCATGGTTCTAACATTAGCAGCTACCGAAAACCCTATGCAAATGCATTACAAGGAGCTCATTAGTATTAAAATGAGCATTCTGAATAATGCAGACAGTTCCGTGCACTGTGCGCCTACCTTTAACGTGCAGAAATTAATGACAGGTTTGGAGCTGACATTATGGGGAGCAGGATGCACTGGGAAGGGGCTGGGCGCCACCATTTTGTTCTGGGCGGGCCAGAGGCAGGAAGGAGGAGGCGGTTGTCCCGTCTCCAACCTTAATGGTATGTGGAGGGGTCTGGGTGGTAGAGAGAGGAAGGACTCCCACTAGACCACCAAGGCTTGCACCTAGAGGATCCACCCAACCCAGCGCATTGGTGGGGGTTGGACGGAGGGGGGGTGTTTTGGGGGGGGGGTCAGGAGGGGGTCCCTGGACCACCAGGGATTTTTAGGAGGTGGAGGGAGGATAAATAGACCACCAGGGAGTTTTTTTTAGTTATATGGGGGGTGGCTCAAGAGGGCCTCTCCCCCACGCAACTCAAAAACTCACTGGTGGCAAGCTGTGCATTAGCCCCTGAAATATTTAGAAGCAGTGCTAAATGTATAAGTCCCTTTGAATATTGGCCTGCATGTTGCCTGGGGAGGGACATGTTACATAAAGAAAAGAATAATAAAGATATATTATTTGGGATACATTAAAGTTCCCTGTAAATTGGAATCTGAGCTCTAAGGGTTTTTCAACTTTCTACACACAATATATGCAATGCTGGATTTGAATCACACTTCAGAACTTACGTTCTCCACACAGCATAATTTGTCTCGTTAGCTGTTCTGTATCACAGGAAAATCGGGCAGATCTACCCAGTTCCTCATCATATTTCCGTTCACTGACAAAATGCTGGGAAAATACAAAGAAAATCTAGATTTCAAGCTTACAGACCACCACCATTTTCTTACTAAAAAAATATTTGCTGCTTGTGCTTAATAATACTTTTTGGATATTTTAATGTCTGTATCATCCTCCTCCCCCCACTCCCCCCCCCCCCAATGGTCACTCTTCTTTTCTAGGGCTTAAATATTTAAGACCAGATTTATTAAAGTGCACTGCCATGTTATCTCACGCTAATGCCATTAATGTGCATTATTATTAAACTAGTAAAAAAGGCCCGTTTCTGACACAAATGAAACGGGCGCTAGCAAGGTTTTCCTCGGAGTGTGTATGTTTGAGAGAGTGTGTGTGAGAGTGACTGTGAGAGAGAGAGAGTGAATGTGTGAGTGTGACAGAGAGAGAGTGATTGTGGGTGCGAGTGTGTCTGTGAGAGAGAGAGTGTGTGAGACAGATAGAGTGTGAGAGTATGTGTGCGATACACAGACTCTCTGTGAGACCGAGAGAGTGTGAGATCGAGAGAGTGTTTGAGAGTGACTGTGTGACACATAGAGAGTGAATGTGATACAGTGTGCGACATAGAGTGTGTGAAAGACAGTGTGTGAGAGTGAGAAAGACACTGACTGTGAGACAGAGAGAGAGTGTGTGTGTGTGTGTGTGTGTGTGACAGAGATACCTCCCCCCTCCCTCTCTGGTCTGAGGACCCCCCTCCTTGGTCTCAGGACCCCCTCCACCCCCCCTCTCTGGTCCCCCTCCCAATGTCTCCCCTCTTTCTTTCTGCATCCTTCCATCCAGTGTCTCCTTTTTTTCCGTACCCTTCCATCCAGCGTCTTCCCTCTATCTCCCCATCCTTCCACCCATCTACCCTCTTTCCTGATCCTTCCATCAAATGTCTCTCTCCCCGCCTTCTATCCAGTGTCTCTCTATCTCTCTACCCTTTTCTGTTCAGTGTCCCTTCTCTCTACATCCTTCCAGTCTCTCCCCTTTCTTTCTCCACATCCATTCATCCATCTCCCCCTTTCTCTCCCCCTCCTTCCATCGTGTCTTTCTCTCCCCATCCTTCCATCTGTTTTCCCTCTTTCTCCCCCATCCTTCCATCCGTCTACCCCCTCTCTCGATTCTTCCATCCCTTGTCTCTGTCTCTATCCCCTTCTTTCCATCCAGGCCCGCCCACCCAACACAGACCTGCCAAATCTCCCATGAAACACGAGGCGCCAGCTCCCATTTCCGGCCACTGCTGCTTCTCCTGTTGAGAAGCAGCCGGTACAAAAACAAAGAGCTAATTAAACCACCAAAAATGCTTTTAAAAAGCAAGCGCGGCACCGCAGGCAGCCATCAGGCATTGGCTGTCGGCTCTGCAGACGCTCCTCTCGCCTCTCACGTCACTGCCCCTGGAGCAGACCCCGGAGGAGCACAGCGACGTGAGAGGCGAGAGGAGCAGCTGTAGAGCCGACAGCCAATGCCTGATGGCTGCCTGCAGTGCCACGCTTGCTTTTTAAAAGCATTTTTGGTGCTTTAATTAGCTCTTTTTGTTTTTGTACTGGCCGTTGCTGCTCAACAGGAGAAGCAGCAGTAGCCGGAAATGAGAGCTGGTGCCGCGTGTTTCGCGGGAGACTTGGCAGGTCTGTGTTGGGTGGGCGGGCCTAGAGGGAAAGTGGCTGGGCCTGGGCTGTGACCTGGGGGGGGGGGGGGAGCGGGGAGCAGTGGCTGTGGCGACCTCATGGAGGGGGGAGCAGTGGCGACCTCGGGGGGGTGGAGGAAGGGAGTGATGGCGACCTTGAGGGGGGGTGGGGGGTGAGCGGCGGCGGCGACCTTGGTGGAGGAGGCAGGGGCGGGGCCTCGTGCTGCTGTCGTGTGGTTGGTCAGTGCTACGTGTGACATCAGCCTGGTCTTTGGAGGCTAGCAGACCAACTCTGAAGAAAGCCACAGACACAGGCAGCAAGATAGAACATTGGAGGTGAGAATTATTATATAGGATAGGGCTTACTGCATAAAGGGGAATGATGCAGAAAGCCTTGCGGTAGAGCTAGCCCAATGTGCAGCTCTACTACAAAATTAGTGATGATTTGAAAATAACTGCTGCATGCTATAAGCAATAAGCATGCAAATTATGTCACATTAAAATGCAGCAGTAATCTGCTAATTGTCACCTTTTCTGTCAGTGCCTGAGCAGTGATTAACCCTGGCACTGACAGGAAGCATGACATTTAAAAAAATTTAAAAATCACAAGAGCTGCAGGCAAGAAAGCATGCTGCAGCATTTTGCATTAGCTCCCCCCCCCCCCCCCCATAAACAGATGCCCTGACAAACTGGTCCCCCTCCAAATAAATACCTCCCATGACCAACCCAACCTCATAAACATCCATGGTGTCTAGTGGCACCCCCACTAACATAACTGATCCCCTCTCACACCTGATCCCATGGTGTCTAGGGGAACCCTTCCCTCCCACCACCCTTCCGTCCTTACCTGACAAAGTCCTCCCACTCCTAAATCATTGACCAGACCCCCCAAAAACCCTATATCACTAAACGAGGCCGAAGCAATGCCTACGCACTCCTGTCTACAACACCATCATCTTCAAAACGGCAATGCCTGGCCCCATTCTGCCATATAATGGAAACACTCAGAGTTATGGGGTCTGGGGCGGGAGCTGGATGAGGGGTAAGGAATGGACCCCACTAGACACCAGGGGCTTTCAAAAAATGTCAGGTCAGGTTGGGTGGGGGATGGGAAGGGTGCCACTAGACACCAGGGATGTTTAAAGTTGAAGGGCAAAGGGAATACTAGGCTACCAGGGGAAAAGGGGAGCTGATGCAGAAACCAATCAGGAGTAGGGGGTTGAGGAGGGGGGGGCTCTCCCTAACACCTCAATGCTGCTTCAGACCTGTCAGTAGATTTATCACACTATAGATATCACGCACAGGTCTGAGGCTTCTCTGCAGTGCTGAAGATTAATAGGCTCTTTAATATGTATTTTAATATGCTGTGTGCTAATGTCTACCATGTGCGTTAATCTGAGCCCTGAGCCTTTTCCTGCATCATGCGGTCCATAACAAGCACGAAGACTGCTCATTAATCCTATGCTGCAGCCTATGGTAGCTTTTTGTTCTGGCTTCAAAATAAGTAAATAAGATTTTTTTAATGTATGTTATTGCACAGTAATGTGGTAGCACTTTTAGTAAATCTAGCCCTTAAATCCCTGAGTTTCAACAGATAAGACTTCTGATGCATACCCCAAACCTTTTTGGTTACCTTTCTCTTGACTAGCTCTAGCCTATTGCTCTCCTTACTGTTTAGTTCCTCAGTAAGGTAGTGTAACGCCTGTAGGGCTGCCATATTAAGAGACTTCAGTACTGTGCTAAATCCAGGCCATTAGCCATAGTTTGGGACCCCTTCTCTAGCATATGACCTTCCTTTGACTCTCTTTATGGCCTGGGTGTACAGTGGTGTGCAATAGTCTGGAATAGGTTGTTTGCAAAGTGGAATTTCAGTATTGCTTGCATTCATTTCATTTCCATTTTTTTTTAATTTGTGCTTATTTAGGGGTGTAGTTATGAACATGGGCTTTTACCACCAACTCGTACTGTTGAGGCACAGGTCCCATTTTATGCAATGAGACTTATTTACTAATAACTGGGATTAACAAAAATGCATGTTACATATGTGAAACAGTGTAAAACACAGGTACAATGCAATTTCAGTGTGGCTCACTTGCTATTTAGATCTTGTGGCCATGACATCACATGATTAAAATAGAGGTATTTAATTTAATTTTTTTTTTAAATGTGACAAGAAAATGGCCATTTGAGTATGTGTGATAGTTAGTATTTGGTAGGTCAGCCTTTACTCTTGCAGACAGCCTTGCACCATCCTGCCATTGAAGGACCAACTTTAGAAAATGGTGGCTGGTAAACACTTTATTCCAGGCTGCAGCGAGTGCCCCTGTCGGTTTTCATTGATGCAGGATGCTGCTTAGATATTTCCAGTGCTATTTCATGCCACAAGTTCTCAAATGGATTCAAGTCTAGTGACTGAATGACACGAGGACGGGGAACTTTAGTAACCATGGGGATGGGGACAGAGCATGCGTGGACGGGACGGAGACAGATCCCACGGGGACGGAGTGGGGACGGGGACAGATCCCACGGGTCAGGGCGGGGATGGGGACAGAGCTCACAGGGACGGGAACAAACTTTGTCCCCGTGTCATTTTCTAGTTGGAAGGGTAGAGGGTGGTGGTGGGAAGAAGGGTTATTATAGCTGCTCATTGCTATTATTGTTTTCTATTTGTAATTTATACACAACAGTTGCACAGCATATTGTTCCTTTATATACTTTAATAAAAAGATTTAAATATAAAATCATAAGTGTTCAAGGCTTCTGTATAAGAGGACAGAACCTACGGGGATGGGGCGGGGACGGGGTGGGGATGGAGACAGGGCCTGCGGGGATGGGGCGAGGATGGAGACAGAACCTGCGTGGATGGGGTGGGGTTGGAGACAGAATCAATGGGGACGGAGACTAAGTTTGTCCCCGTGTCATTCTCTACTGGTTGGCCAATCGAGGGTAGAGATCTTGGATTCCTTCCAGTCAATAGCTGCTTTTGCTCAATAGCATGGGGCATTGTCATCCTAGAATATGTAGTAACTTGGAAAAATGTCATTGCTGATGGAGTCATGAATTTCTGCAGTATCTTGATGTACTGCTTAGCATATAGCATACAGCTGGCAATTTCTAGCAACCACTTGCAGCTCATGCAGCCCTAAGCTATGATCTTCAATGGATGTTTGACAGACACATTCAAACAATCTGGGTTGCATTCTTCACCTGGAAATCACCTTACATATGTGCAAGCATGATCTCCAAAGAGGCAGAAAGTGCTTTTGTCACTGAAAAGTAGTCTTTTCCACATCTCGCATGTCCATTTTGAATATTTATTTGCTCACTTGACTCTGTATTTCTTTTGTGCCTCTGTCAACAACAGCTTCTTGCTTTACATCCCCTCAATCCACATTCAAGGCCTCTTCTCCCCACTGTAGATGAAGACACTGCTACTCCACAGTTTGCAAACCACTGTCTGAGTAGCTGAGGTGAGGTGAGCTTGCAGTCAGAATTATGTAACTGTGATTGGCTGAAGTTGGATCCACTTTTGCTGCAGGATATGATTCTGTTTAACTTTACTATTTGTTAAGCAGTTGATAATATGAATGCATATCCAGCATACAAAATTAGCTGCATTTGAAAAAGGAGTGAATGCTGATACAGGTGGTTATTTTAGAAGTGCTATTTGTGTTTTAAATATGGATATCCCAGCAAACCTCCAAAATGTCTAAAGTGCAATTTAGAATAGGCTGGAGAAAAATGTGGATGTGACAAAAACATTGAAATTGGCCAGAGGTGTGTTAGGGGCATTTTGGGGCTGTGTCATGGGTGGTGCAGCATTCCTGATGTCTATCAGCTATTCCGAGTAGCATGTCGATATGCAGAGAACACAAGTAAAATGTCAGGTCTTACACTTGCTATAAAGAGCGAATAAGCATCACTGCATGCTGCAGCATGCCTTTGTGACTACTTGTGATGGTGCTGACTGGAGAAGAGCTGATACAAGGGTCTGTGAGCCCAATTGCCATCTCTGTCAACTCAGGTCTGTCCATCTTTAACCCATATCAGCCATATCTATGTCACTATCCCCTCCAGGGCCCACCTCTCAACACTCTGTCTTGCCTGCCCCCACAAACCTCTCCTCACTCGACATGTTTACGTTTATATTTATTTGAGTTTGATATACTGTTTTAGCTAACTGGTAGAGCAAAGGGGTTCACAAAAATAAAACAAATCATAAAAGTTAGAAAGGGAATGCCATAAAACCATAGGAAAGAACCTTTCATTCACAAGGTAAAGAGAGGGGGAGATGGGAGGATAGGTCCCAGGAATTTGATCAGTGCCAAAACAAAGTCTACTGTGTGGGGCTAAAAACTAATTCAAATAGGAATGTTTATAGTCAAATTTAAAAATTTTTAAATGATTTTAATGCATTTTAATGATACATCAAAGACAATACTTTGACAAGAAATCCAGAACAATATACCGTATTTTTCGGACTATAAGACGCACTTTTTCCCCAAAAATTTGGGAGAAAATGGGGGGTGCGTCTTATAGTCCGAAGGTAGCGTTTTTGGACCGCCGTCCCGTACTTACACGATTCCATGTGCCCTGGTGGTCTAGTGACGTCAGGGCAGGAAAGAGCCCCCTCTTTCCTGCCCATAGCGCTGCTCTCCGTGCTCCTCAATGCTTTCTGACGGTCTCGGCGAGATTCAAAATGGCCGCCGAGAATCTCGGCGGCCATTTTGAATATCGCCGAGACTGTCAGAAAGCATTGAGGAGCACGGAGAGCAGCGCGATGGGCAGGAAAGAGGGGGCTCTTTCCTGCCCCGACGTCACTAGACCACCAGGGCACATGGAATCGTGTAAGTACGGGACAGAGGTCCAAAACTCGGACAAGACGCACCGGAGCACCTAGGTTTTAGAGGAGGGAAAAAGGAAAATTTTTTTTTCCTATTTCCCTCCTCTAAAACCTAGGTGCGTCTTATGGTCCGGTGCGTCTTATAGTCCAAAAAATACGGTACTAATTAAACCATCAATAAAATAAAAGGAAAACATTACTTCAACTTAGTCCATATTAAAGAGGGAAACCTAGATTTAGAAATCCATAGAGAAGATGGATACAAAAAGAATGGGAAAAAATAGTAATAAGAGGAAAAAGAGTAAGAACTCCTCCACTTAAAAATCCTAACAAATCCAAAGTGAACCTAGCAAACTAGGAGCTTAAATAAGATTAACACCTTTACCTTCCAAAAATAATCTCAACTGAACAGGTTCATAGAAAATATATCAACATTCTGATATCGCACAAAACATTTACAAGGAAATCTAAGTTGGAAGGAAGCTCCTAATGAAGTTACTGCAGAATGCAATTCCAAAAACTTCTTTTGTCTGGACTGCGTCCACTTAGACATATCGGGAAACACCTGTACCTTCTCTCCATAAAAGAAGTAGCTGTATATAATACAATCTGAATATTGAATCCCTACCTTGACGAAAAACAAAGGAAACTAATAAAGTGGCTCTAGCAGTTTTTCATATTCTGAAGATTCCAAAATATCAGAGATATTCAAGTCAGTCGGGATCTCAGTCATTCTTTTTAAGTCGCATAAATATTTTTTTTGAAAAGGTGGAAAAGCTGCTTCTAGAAATTTCAACACTGTTTGCAAAAAAACTATGAAAAAAGTCTCTCGCCGGAGTCAACCTTGATTGTGGAAAATTTAAGAATCTTACATTCAAACTTTGAGAATTCTCCAAATTTTCAATTTTCCACATAAATGACTTATCTTGTACTAAAGGTGATTGAGAAGATTATTCTCAGCAATAAATTTATCCAGTGTATCAACTCTTAACAGTGTAGGAGTTTACCTTAATCTCCAAGTCTTGCAGTTTAACTATAGAAGTAGTAGAAACTGAAACAATAGAGGAGCAAACCTGGTGTAAACTCTCCAAAGCCATCCATAGCGTGTATAGGGTCACCACCTCTGGCTTCACCAACAGTTTGAGCATGGGAGAAACAGATGAATCAGCAGGCAGCACATCTACCCATGATATTTCTGATCCAACACTAGACTGTTCCTACGCCGTTAGGATATGTGCCATGATCTCCCCTAATAATGATGCCAAAGATCTCATATATGTCAATGGTGACTCCATTCTCCCAGTACTTGCTTGCTTCACCACCCCCGTAATGCCAAAATTATTGGCATCCACATGGTAGGCTAAGTTGGGCAGCAGTTCCAGCAATTGGGGGGAGTCGAGGGTCCTCCAGGGCTTAGCAAAAACTCACTAAGCTGGGGCTCTTCCTCGCCCCAGCAGCAGAAACACCTGACATCGGGGAGGGAACTGCATAGGATGTTATAGCAGTTTGTCGCAAGGAGCTAGGAGCTGAAGGAGAGGGAGGCACTCCTCTCAGCTTCCCCCTGCGCTTCGGCATCTTGAAGAGTACATTTGAAGAAAACTTCAAGGTAAAAAATACCTCAGTGCGGGAGCACCTAACACCAACATCTTACTCTGACGCCATCTTGGTTTTCCACGGACCTCAAATTTAAAAATTTTTAAACGACTCAGAGTGGAGGCTGGGATAGAAGAGAATTCCGAAGAAAAGACGCCAAGAAAAAGAAGGCTGGATTCCCATCAAGCAAATCTAGGCGAGGGAACAGTAAGCCTGTGAGAGTCCAAAGAACGCAAAGCATGTGTAGAAGTATATGGAGAAATTAAGGAAGAAAGGTAGGAGGAGTACTACAATAGTAGGCCTTGTGAGCTAATGATAATATCTTAAACTGAACTCTGTAATGAATAGGGAGCCAATGGGAGATTGACAAGTAGCTCTGAATTGGATATAAGACAAGTGGCTGGACTCTGCAGGGTCTGGAGAAGGTTTAATTAGATTGGAAGACCAGCGTTAGACAAAATGAAAATAATCTAAGCAGGAGCAGGCATGAATCAAAATGTGAAAGAGCCTGGGGAGTCAAGGAAAGAATGTAGTGAACAAATCTTTCAAAGAATATAGAACTGTTTTTAAGATTATTAGAGATTGTACTTGAAAAGATAAATGAGAATCAAGATAAACTCCAGATAACGAAATGAGGCTGATGAGGGGAACAGACGACCGAATAATCAAAGAGGTTGAGAGGGTAGGGAAGATCCCAAGACATACAGCATGCCACAATTTTTGTCTCCATTTAACATAAGTTTGTTTGTGGAGAGCCAAGCGGCAACCTGAGATAACAGTATTATAAAGTTGGTAATGTAAAGTAGGGAGAGGGAGAAGGATGTCATCTGCATAAATGAAAGCCTTAATTCCAGCAGTTTGGGCTGTGTAGACCATGCTGCAGTGGGATAAGAGCAGGGCCACAGGCCACAAAACTTCTCAACAGGATATATAGGCCCAGGACCACCAGTTTCGCACCTTACTAAGAGTAGTGTATATGGCACTTCTGCTTGGCAAGGCAGCCATTCAGCATCTCTGCTGACAACTGGAGCCCCTCCTCTGCACCGCTACTCACAAGGGCCTGTAGGCTATTTCCCTGTGAGCCTCACTCTGCGATCTCTGCCTGTGTATAACAACTATGTCAAGATGGAGTCTGTGAACTAAGACCCTGCACTTCAGTGACCAAGCAGATTCAACTTTCTGTTGTACCAGAGCTCTGCTTGTAGGTAAATAACGGGCAGGTCTGAAAAAAAAACTCAAGGATATGCAGTGGGCTACCTGACCCTTGCACCTCCCTGATGAGCTACAGGGGGTAAGGCCATGGTGCCAGCAGTCTGATGAGAGAGACAGAGAGAAGAAGAAAGAAAAGAAGAAAGGGAGAATTTGTCTGGTTTCTACTGGAAGAAGGGTAGCTGAAAAGAAGACCGAGCGAGACCTGAAGTGGTCCACAACCTTGTGAACTGACCATCTGAAGAAAGTACCTGTTGGTTCAGCTCTACCGGCCAGAGAGACTGTAATCCTGCATGCTGCAGAAACCTGTGTTGTTTCCTGAGACGGGGTCTCGCTGTGGAAAACAGCTGGAGTCTAAAGGGGAAAACCTTGTCCACTTCATCTCACAGACCACCTAGAGTCGGCTCGGTGAGGATTGCAGAGATTTATTTCCTATAGTCGGGGATTAGCTAGTGGGTTCTTCCTAAGCAAAGGCGGGTTAGTCAGAACTTTGTGATCAGGAAGATGTGCTGCTAACTTGTATTACTTTCATGAACCTAGTCAGTATTACTAATCAGGATTGTGTAATAATCTAAGTAACCAGTGATATCAGTGTTTTAATTAGACAATACATTCTACAGTTGCATTCAGCATAAGGGAGCTACAATTGTACAGCTGAGCTGTAGGGTAGGGTGTATTATACTATTTTCTTACCTATATATAAATTAATATATTTCACAGCAGTGACTTACCTTTATTCCAGTTCTCTCTAACAGAAGAAAAGTTCTGGTGTAGGCCCAGAACAGCCAGGTTCCTTTATAATATATAACCCTGGACAGAGCTAAGTTGGTTTAGCCAACACTCCTGTAACGGAACCTGGAATTACTCATTGGGTAGCTTTGCCCAGAAGAGATATTCATCCTATAAATGCTTACAGGCCAACCTATGCCTGTGTACCTCAAGTCCACCTCTGCACTAGCCTTTCTCATCACTGGCAGCTTCCAGACTGTCCCAGCAGCTACTGCAGGCCAAAGGCAGTTGGTCATCTCCCAGTGCATAGCACAGTTTCTCACTGGGCCAGGGCAGGTGTGCATTAGGGGATGATGCTTTCTGGTTCAACGGTATGAAGCCCATAAGATGACAAACTTCTGGGTGGCGTATGGGGGTGTTTGGGTTGATGTTTCCAGTTGTACATCAGCACCCCCTGAGCCATTCGTCAGACATCCCCCAGAGCACGGTGTCATCTGTCACAGCATTGTAGTTGTTGGGGTCTGTGGGGCTGATGGGAGTGTGGCAGGGTGGCCTGTACATTGTGAGAAGGCCATCCAGGTGTGCATGGCATCTTTGTGGTCATGGGTATCACACTGCACATGGCAGCTGCGCTGTGCTGCATGTGTGCACTGTGAATATGTACTGGCCACCATGCAACTGTGCCATGATCTGAGAGATCAACAGCTGGGTATATGTGCTGTCAACATCGTGCTGTGTGGCTTTGCAGGGTATCACATAGGTGTGGTGGGCATGGTGGCTCGAAGGCAGTATATGTCGTGTTCGTGAGTTCTTGTGCCTGTGGGAGTACAGAGGTGAAGACTCAAACCTGCGCTCCGTTAGGCAGCCGAGCAACCCCGCGGCTTCACCTGTGGTGACCGCCGTTCTCCGAGGATTGAGCCCCCAGGTGCAGGCAGCCGACAGGACTTCTGGATAAAGGGAGAGGTCAGACGGCCACAGGCAACAGGCAGAGAGCAGCTAGGTACAGGTGGTCGTAGGTCAGGCACCAAGCTGAGGGTAGTCAGGAAGCTGGCGGAACCAGGTCAGTCAGCAAGCGTACGAAAACAGGATTCGAGCAGTGAACAGATCAGGCGGCAAACAGAAGGTAGTCAGGGACTCAGGCAGGGGTCAGGTCGAGCAGCAGGCAGAGGCAATCGTGTTCAGGCAAGGGTCAGATCAGGCAGCAAGCAGAGTGGTAATCCGGTATTCAGGCCAAGGTCAGGTCAGTCAGGCAGAAGGCAGAGCGTAATCCGGTGTTCAGGCAAAGGTCAGATCAGGCAGCAGGCAGAGAATAATCGGTATTCAGGCAAAGGTCAGGTCAGGCAGCAGGCAGAGCGTAATCCGGTGTTCAGGCAAAGGTCAGGTCAGGCAGCAGGCAGTAGACAAAGTCACACAGGAGCACAATCCAATCTACCAAAGTAGAAGCCGAGCACTGAGGGCAGGGGTAGACGCTCCCTAATAGCCCCCACCATCGGGAGCAACAGGAGTCAGCTGAGGCAAGATGCTCAGGATTGGCTGACAGCAGGAGAGGGGTGGAGCTGCGGTGCGGGAGCCCAATCCCGGCAGCCGGAGGCGCAGCCAGACCTCCCGCGCTCCCGGGTCCCGCACCCGGAAGAGAAGGAGTTACCAAGGCGCCGGCAATGCCAAAATGGCCGGTGCTTCCACACAGGGTCCAGGACGCCCCCTCAGACCTGCACCCCTGGGCGAAGACGCGGCGCATGGCTGCAAGGACCGTCGGCCCCGCCACATGGGCTGACGCCCGACGCTCCCTCCTATGGAGGCGCGGAGCATGGCAAACAGGGAGCAGGGCAGGCGATGAACATACCGGTAAGGAGCATGACAGTATACAGTGGTGGAAATAAGTATTTGATCCCTTGCTGATTTTGTAAGTTTGCCCACTGACAAAGACATGAGCAGCCCATAATTGAAGGGTAGTTATTGGTAACATTGAGAGATAGCACATCACAATTAAATCCGGAAAATCACATTGTGGAAAGTATATGAATTTATTTGCATTCTGCAGAGGGAAATAAGTATTTAATCCCTCTGGCAAACAAGACCTAATACTTGGTGGCAAAAACCCTTGTTGGCAAGCACAGCGGTCAGACGTCTTCTGTAGTTGATGATGAGGTTTGCACACATGTCAGGAGGAATTTTGGTCCACTCCTCTTTGCAGATCATCTCTAAATCATTAAGAGTTCTGGGCTGTCGCTTGGCAACTCGCAACTTCAGCTCCCTCCATAAGTTTCAATGGGATTAAGGTCTGGTGACTGGCTAGGCCACTCCATGACCCTAATGTGCTTCTTCCTGAGCCACTCCTTGGCTGTATGTTTTGGGTCATTGTCGTGCTGGAAGACCCAGCCACGACCCATTTTTAAGGCCCTGGCGGAGGGAAGGAGGTTGTCACTCAGAATTGTACGGTACATGGCCCCATCCATTCTCCCATTGATGCGGTGAAGTAGTCCTGTGCCCTTAGCAGAGAAACACCCCCAAAACATAACATTTCCACCTCCATGCTTGACAGTGGGGACGGTGTTCTTTGGGTCATAGGCAGCATTTCTCTTCCTCCAAACACGGCGAGTTGAATTCATGCCAAAGAGCTCAATTTTTGTCTCATCTGACCACAGCACCTTCTCCCAATCAATCTCGGCATCATCCAGGTGTTCACTGGCAAACTTCAGACGGGCCGTCACATGTGCCTTCCGGAGCAGGGGACCTTGCGGGCACTGCAGGATTGCAATCCGTTATGTCGTAATGTGTTACCAATGGTTGTCGTGGTGACAGTGGTCCCAGCTGCCTTGAGATCATTGACAAGTTCCCCCCTTGTAGTTGTAGGCTGATTTCTAACCTTCCTCATGATCAAGGATACCCCACGAGGTGAGATTTTGCGTGGAGCCCCAGATCTTGTCGATTGACAGTCATTTTGTACTTCTTCCATTTTCTTACTATGGCACCAACAGTTTGTCTCCTTCTCGCCCAGCGTCTTACTGATGGTTTTGTAGCCCATTCCAGCCTTGTGCAGGTGTATTATCTTGTCCCTGACATCCTTAGACAGCTCCTTGCTCTTGGCCATTTTGTAGAGGTTAGAGTCTGACTGATTCACTGAGTCTGTGGACAGGTGTCTTTCATACAGGTGACCATTGCCGACAGCTGTCTGTCATGCAGGTAACGAGTTGATTTGGAGCATCTACCTGGTCTGTAGGGGCCAGATCTCTTACTGGTTGGTGGGGGATCAAATACTTATTTCCCTCTGCAGAATGCAAATAAATTCATATACTTTCCACAATGTGATTTTCCGGATTAATTTGTGATGTGCTATCTCTCACTGTTACCAATAACCTACCCTTCAATTATGGGCTGCTCATGTCTTTGTCAGTGGGCAAACTTACAAAATCAGCAAGGGATCAAATACTTATTTCCACCACTGTAGGTCCTTACCTTGTTAGGGTCTTCTGAATCTTTTCCCAGACCATTGTTGCTGATGCTTGGGAGACCCGCTGCCTGTCATATCAGAAGAGGTGCACTTCACTTCGTAGCAAGACAGCCATGTCACTCTCCTTCTCTGCGAAATTGCACTCCCTCCTAGACTCCATCTTGCATGTGCATGTGGAAGGTGCTGATAATGGGTGGTATATATATTGCAGGTCCTGGCCCACATGCGCATGGCTCTGGCCACCGCATTATGGCTGCCCTGAGCATTGCTGGGAGAAGTGTCTATATTGGGGTGTCCAACTGCGAATCTCGAGGGCCACAATCCAGTCGTGTTTTCAGGATTTCCCCAATGAATATGCATGAGATCCATTTGCATGCTCTGTCTCCATTGTATGCAAATAGATCTCAAGCATATTCATTGTGGAAATCCTGGAAACCCGACCTGGCAAAGACCGAGGTTGGACATCCCTGGTCTACATGCTTCATGGACCTTGACGTTTTCCGCTGCTACTAGAGCTTGGGCGGATAACACTATATAAATAGCACTGCATGTTTAGTGCTGCCGTAGTCTAGTGCTACATGTGTATTGCCCGTTAGCACCTCATGGCTAGTTTCCACAGCTAGGGGGCCTTGTGGCTGCTGAATACTACATGTATATGGGCCCGGCATGTATGTGTTTGCCTATATGCACTCAGTTTCTGCATGTTTAGGCACCATTTTGGACCCTTCAGGATGTATACTGTGATAAAGTCACCTCCAGGATAGTTGGGTTAAGGCAGTTTCAGTCTGAAATACAAGTCCCAGAAGGCATTGCAGGCAAGGAGCCAGAGGGGGAGATGAAGAACCCGGACTGGACTCCTAGCTACAATCAGGGAAGACATAGGTGTAAGCTGGCAGGTTGTGTAGAGTGGCTGCCACTGGGCGGAAAAAGAGTTAGGGAACCCTGTGTGCAGGAGCTCATCATTGGTCTCATTAGTTTAATGCTCAACTCAGCTGGTTTGGGGTGTGAGGAAGCTAATGGAAGGAGAATGATTGGTTGTGGTAGCTGAAGCCAGAGATTGATTAGGCAGGTGGGAAGGAGTCCCAGGAGTTCAGTTCAGTTCAGGAGAGAGAAGCAGAAGGAGAGAAGCAGTTGCAGGCTGGAAACCCTTGGGCAGGGTGGTCCTTAAAGTATTTGCAGGCTGAAAATCCTTGGGCAAGGAGGTCCCTAAAGTACTGAAGCAGGCTGAAATTCCTTGGGTGAGAGGAAGTCCCAAAAGTATTGAATTCACTGTGGAGGAAGTCCCAAAAGTATTGAATTCACTGTGAAGCTCATGCAGGGGAAAACCCTTGGGTAGAAGGAGTCCCTAAAATATTGAACTCTCCTGAAGGTAAAGAGGATAGAAGGTAGAAACTGCTGCTTGGTGAATGAACTGTGATGATGAACTGAAAGAACTGTTTGTCTTGGGAATTGAATTACTGTTTATTGTGCATTGGATAAAGAGCCCAGACTGGAGCCTGTAAGCCTGTATTGAATCCTGGTATGTGCTATGCTGCTGTTGGAACTGTGTACTAGAAACCTGCATGGAATAAAAGTCCTTAAGATTGAAGTTACTGGTGGACATCTATTTCTTCATTGTGCCGGGAGCCTGTGGCTGGAGGAGATTGTTCTATCCTTGGCTGCACCTAGGGGCACCTGGTTACAATACATACACTGTGGCAGTATTTTGTGAGATCTGTGTTTATCTTCTACAAGTTTATTCCACTTTTCAGACGTCTCTGGCAGCAGATGGAGAAACCTCAATTTTACTAGACACATACGTGTACAGCCCTGGTCTTATCACATGTTCTGCTTGTTTTTGCAAATAAGTGGATATTCCCATATCCATGACCTATCTAAAATGGTGCTGATAATGTATGATGTTCTACCATAACATCTACAGTTATGTGAAAAATTGCATATTGAAGCTTCAAAACAGCATTAAGAGCTGCTTATTCCACACTGTTGCACACCACCGTAGATCAGTTGAAAAGAGACACTCTCCTTCCCATAAACACAACAGGTGATCTCCAGTGAAATCTTGATAGATCATACTTAAAAGGCTTCTTTTCTGCTGGGCAGTTCTCCCTGTAACTCCTAACAAGACACATGGAGGGTAATTTTATAAAGGGCACCTACATTTAGAAACCTACAATGTGTCTACTTGGAGTATATTCTATCAAAAAAACACAGGTGCTAGCTTTTCTTTATAGAATACCAGTGTAACATGCCAAGAACGCACAAATATTCTAGGCACAATCACTTACACCAGCTGCTGTAAATGATCACATCTAAACACGCATGATTATAATTCTTTATAGTCTATGTGCGTGAATGTGTGCCCTGTCAATGCTTCACCCAAACTCCACTCATGTGAATGCCCACCTGCAAACTATTGTCATAACATTTAGGTGTCATTTTACAGAACAGTGCATAGCCGGAATATTGCATGTTTAGATCTGGTGTCTGGAGAGGTAGTCATGGGAGACATCGTGCTTAGCACTGAGAAGTCCAAAATCACTTTGAAATATCTTAATTGGCCTCCCTCAGATATCTAGTTTTACATCATTCACCATTTACAAGTATAATTAGCAAAAGTACCATTTATTTGTGAAACTAGCACTTACATTTTCTGGACTTTGCATGTGCAAGTTTGAGAGCTGCATGGGAATGAGGATTGTGGGAATCCCATGGAACCTGTGGATATGAAAGAAGTCGCCACTGGATTCCCGTGGGGATGGAAGAAGTCACCATGGGATTCCTGCAAGTGTGTACTCAAAATCTCTGGTGACTCCAGAATGAGGCTTGGAATGCACTGAGAAAGGAAACTGGAGTGCCAGAATGAGGCTTGGAATGCCTAGAGAGGCAGGTGGAACACCAGACTGAGGCTTGGAACACTTATTGGTTGAATATCATTTAAAAAACCATGGGAGGCTGTTGGGATTGAGAGGAAACAGAGGGCTACAAGCAAGTAAATAATAGCATTGGCTCCTGAAGGTACGGGTGGGGATGGAGGAGATTAACTGTGGGGATAGAATGGATCTTAGTGGGTAAGGATGGGTATGGGTTAGATTCCATTGGGGATGGGCGGGGATGAATGAAATTTCTGTCCCCATGCCAACTCTCTAGTGTAAGTGTTATTTTCACAAATACATAGTGATTTTGCTAAGTATGCGTGTAAATGGTGCATGTTGTAAAACTGGATATCTGAGAGGGGCCGATTAAGATATTTCAAAGTAATATTGGACTCCTCGGTAGTAAGCAGTATCTCCCCCATGACTACCACTTGAAATACCAAACTGGATCTGGAAAGAAGCCATTCTTTTTCTGAACATTTTCCTTAGCAAAATAACTTCTTGTGATCTGAATGCAGCCATATACATGTAAGTTTTGGAGGTGCTATATATATAGGCAGTTCATAAAAGGCTCCGTATTCAGCAAGTCTTTCATAAAATACTAGAGGTTTTTTTGAATGAATGGAGTTAAACATCATCTAAGCAACATTTAAAAGATCCAGTTCAGAGATGTTTTGCATTAGCATGGAAATGGAACACAGTTGAACTATGTTGAGCATATAAGGTGGCCATCTGTTTATAGCAGTGAAATGTTTGCATAGAATTATCCAAGACAAACCTTAATTTCAGCCCTGAGTTCAGACAGTTGGTTTTCAGCCATTTGACTTGCCAGGTCTGTCATTTTCTTCAACTCTTCAGCTTTTTTCTGGCGAGCAGTTAGTATTTGCACTGGGGGGAAAAAACATACTAATGCATTACTGCTGTGTGCATATAAAAATTGTTTAACATTTACATAATTCTATTTATATATTCCACATACAAAAACCTTAAATTATGCAAAATTACTTGCACTAGCCAAAGTATGACTATTACCATAGTGACAAAGCAAACTATTTTTATAGACAAATCTAATGATTTAGGGTAGGCTTAATTTTATTTACTGGTTCCCGTTAAAGAATTACATTATCTTTTCTCAAATTCCTGTTCATTATTCAGTATATAAATATTTAGGACACCAGATGTTGCACATGAGGTTATTCCAGAGCACAGTCAGTATGGGTTCCAATTCTCTGAAGAGAGATGGGGTGAATGCATTTTGGGGATCTCTTGTGCCAACAGCATCAGATATTCAAGTTTTCCAAAACAATTGTAAAAGGGTTATTTAGGAGATATCCAATGCTGACAACTTATTGGTTTTGGTAGAATAAAATTATCCAGGGCACCCAGTAGACACATCCCCCATCAGTATTTCATGAACATCCTCCAGTCTGCCTCCCGAATCAGCCTATAAGGTGTTATGTACTTCAACAAACCTTCACCCTGAATATCTCTGGGCTGATCTTAGTTTTTTCAAAGTAACTCCCATCTGTCGTGTTTCTTTTATTTTCTTTCCATGGAAAATTATAGGAGCAAATATGTGTTCTCTTTTGTCATTGTTTTTATGGGTGGCTTGTGTAACATATGTTTTGAATTATAGATGCTAATTTGTAAATAACTTGCTCAGTAGCAGGTTAGTAACTCTCACAATAAATGAATAATGCTATTTGCAATCAACTTTGCAAGCTGTGTTTTTTTTTCTCCATGGTAGCATCATGTCACCACTGCATTGCCTGGTGCTCCTGAGACCCTTCTTAAAGGGGCCAGTGGTCTTTAAATAATCACAACCAAATCCATATCTCCTCTCTGACAAACATCCCTCTCCATCTCCCCCCACCCCAGTCACAGCCTCATACTTATCATTGCCTTTAATTGGCAGCTTGACCCCTAGTGGTAGTGCAGCGAGACTACTCCTAGAGGTCAAAGTGGCCATCTCATCAGATAACAAGGAAACCATTCAATGGTGTACCAAGGGTGGGGCAGTGGGGGTGGACTGCCCCAGGTGCACACTACAAGGGGGTACAGAGAGCAGCTGCGCGGCTGTCGGCTCCACAGGTTCCCTACTCTCTCTGATGTTACTTTCTGTTCTGAGGCAGGGAAACAGCAGAGCTGACAGCCATGTGACTGCTCCCAGCACCCCCAGGAGCTACGAGCAATGCGCTGGGGGGGGGGGGGGGGATGGAGGTGATGCACCGGGGGAGGATGCACTGGGGGGGGGGGGGGGTTATCCCGGGTGGCAGCTGACCTAGGAATGCCACTGCACTAGTAGGTCCCTGGAGGGATTTGGAGGTGGGGGCTCTTTCCTTGGAAAGAAGGGACTTGTGATGGGGGGTGTGTGTTAGATGGGAGGATATGCTATCAGGCATGATTTGTAAAGACCATCAGCTTCTTTAAGGCTCCTGGAAGCATCATGCTACATGTTAGCGGCCCAAAATTCCCAGGGAGAAAAATGAACTCCAGTTCAGAGTTGTTATTATTTTTCCACAAATAATGCGGCTTTTAAGTTCAATGTAAGCTGTGTTATTGTGCAAATCAAATAATGAGGTGCTTTGCATCTCATTATTATGTAATGTGAATTGCACTAGACTAATGTGTTAAGGGCAAATAATGCAGAATTTTGCCTTTTAATGCACGTTAACCCTCTAATTCTATATAAGTCGCTAAACGTGCGCGAAAATTTGGGCATGTACCTAATTTGCACATGCAATTTAATTAACCCATTAGTGCCCAATGTTCCCATATGGGAACAAATTAATTTGTTCCCATATGGCTTATTTTGGGAACATTGGGCACTAATGGGTTAAATAACAAGCTAATTAGTGCCAATAATTGACTTCTTAATAAATAATTATTTACATTAACTATTTAATTGGGATTTACATGCCTAAATTTTACACGCGAGTAAAAAAAGGGGACACAGAAATGGGATGGTCATCCTAGCATTTACACACCTTGTTTTAGAATAAGGGTGAATACACACCTAATTTAATGTGTACATTTGCACCACGTTTCAGTTGGTGCAAATGACCACGCCTAAAGTTAGGCACGAGTTCCAGGCCTAAGCGCTGTTCTATAAACCATGCCTAACTAAGCACAGCTTATAGAATAGCAACTTTTTCGGTGCCATATATAGAATTCACCCCAAGTGCATTATCCTCTTAGTGCACTTACCCCCTCTTTCCATAACAGGTCATCTAAAGTTAGGTGCCAATTGCACATGTAAGTTACAGAATCCTAGCACTTACGTGTGAGACTGTTACATGCTTTAGTGCTCGTTGGGCGCTATGTGTTATTCTATAGCACGTAACTTCCTTAGGATGTAAATGCAAAGGGGTGGGTCCCATATGTAAATGTGTTAATTTAAAGAATATTTTAAGTTACCCCATAGGCGCTCCGTATAAGAGGCTTGGGGAGGCTAAGCCTCCCCAGCCCAATCTTGACCATCCCCTGGCTGCTGCCCTCACAAAAGCAGGGCTTGCGCAGCAGCCAGGGAGCTCTCCCACCGTCCTTCCTTCCTACTCTCCCCGACCGGCAGCCTTCCTTGCCCCCCCCCCCCCACTTGTATAACCGTTTTACTCTCCCTGGCAGCAACGTGAAGAAAAAGGCACTGTCTGCAGGATCGCCTCCGGCTTCAGCTTTTCTCTTTGCTTCGCTCTTCACACAGTGTCCCGCCTTCGCGATGATGCATTTCCTGTTTCCGCGAAGGCGGGACATTGTGTGAAGAGCGAAGCGAAGGGAAAAGCTGAAGCCGAAGGCGATCCTGCAGACAGTGCCTTTTTCTTCACGTTGCTGCCAGGGAGAGTAAAACGGTTAAGGCGAGGGCAGGAAGAATCGCTGGGAGGGGAGGGGAACAGATCATCGCTGGACAAGACATGGAGAGAAGGGGAAGGCAGGGGGAGAGAACAGATCGCTGGAGGGGAGGGGAGAGGCGAATTTTTGGCCATGGGTGGATGGATGGTTGGAGGGGAGAGATCGCTGGAGAGAAGGGGAAGAGAACAGATCCCTGGAGAGGAGGTGAGGGCAGGGGAGAAGAGAATTGCTGCACACAACAGAAGAAACTGGGACCAAAGCTAACAGAAAAACTAAATACTCAGACAGCAAAGGCAGAAAACTTTTTTATTCAGAATTTATTAATTGAAATAGGTCAACTTTTGGAAATGTGCATCTGTGATATTTTGCATGCAAGTTTAAAATTTTCTAGTATTGCTGCATGCTGAGTCTGACTTCTTGAGGTAACTTTCCAGTTTAGTATTTTGCCTTCATATCTGTTGTCTTGTGTTTTTTATGTGTGATCAAGGTACAGTATTCTGTTAGCGTGTAGTATTTGCAGTCCTTTTTATTTTTTTCACTAGGTTGTGTACTGGTGTTTTAGAGCCAGGTGTAATTATAGTGCTGCCTTTCCACGCATAAGGTTGTAGCTTGTCCTGTCCTTGTAATTGGTGCTGTTGTGGTTTGCTAAGGTTATGAGTGTGTTTTTGCATAAGTTTGTGCATAGTGTTTTGCAGTGGAGAGATTGTGTGTTGGCCTTACTGAGCTGGCACCAAAACATCTGAAAGGGTGTAGAGCCTAAATCATGACACACTACCTCTTGAAGGATCTACATATGGTTGTTAATAAAAGGAGCTCATTGTGAACACTATCCACCCTAAAAGGGTGTTTTGTGGCTCTACATTAGAATTGTGATATTATGATCCTTTGTTTCATATTGTTGATGGTCTGCTTTTTCCGTATGGGTGGTACATTGGTGTATTCTGTCCAGTGTAATATTTATGGTACAGTAAGGTTCTGCGTGTGTTTTTGCACAAAGTTGTGCATAGTGTTTTGCAGTTGAGTGATTGGTTAGCTTATGCTTTGAGCAACCACTTTATTCTTTGACATATGATACATATCTAATATTATTAACATTTGTATAGCGCTACCAGACGCACGCAGCGCTGAACACCTGACACAAAGAGACAGTCCCTGCTCAATAGAGCTTACAATCTAATATCTAAATTTAATAAAAGGTATTAATTGTGACTATTTTATTTTTACTTATTTTTTTTTCTGTGTGTTGTCAGACAATTATGGAGGTAAGCACCGCCCCTGGCCCCGCCCCTAACTCCACCCCCTTTAGCTGCCCCAAACAGTTGGGCCACCGACCGCCTATGAGTTACCCGCTAAAGTGCTGCATTTAGGCATAGCATTGACATAGCATGTGGCCATGCCTAATTGCTGGAGTGTAAATGCTGACTCATGCTAGTATTCTATAATGGAACCTGGGTGCTCAGATGCCGTTATGAGATTAGCGCTTCGTGTGCTGCTTCTCGGTGCCTAACTAACAACCTTTCTTACCCCCATTTTTGCTGTCTCCTCAAAGCCATATGGGAGCCACTGCTTGTCTTGTGGATGCTGCTAGATTTGGGAAAAGACTTGAAAAAGTTCAGAGGAATACAACAAAAATAGTATGGGGTTTGCACCAAAAGAAGTTTGAAATGAAATCTGAAGACCTGATTATGTATACGCTAGAGCAGGCAACTCCGGTCCTCGAGAGCCGCAGGCAGGTCAGGTTTTCAGGATATCCACAATGAATATGCAGGAGATAGATTTGCATACCATGGAGGCAGTGCTTGCAAATCTATCTCCTGCATATTCATTGTGGATATCCTGAAAACCTGACCTGCCTGCGGCTCTCGAGGACCGGAGTTGCCTACCCCTGCCCTAGAGCAGAGGGTTCTCAACCCAGTCCTCAGGACATATCAGGCCAGTCTGGTTTTCATGATATCCACAATGAATATGCATGAGGTAAATTTGCATTGTATGTAGATATTCTGAAAACCTGACTAGCTAGGTGTGTCCCAAGGATTGGGTTAAGAACCCCTGCCATAGAGGAAAGGCGGGACAGAGTAGATACGATGCAGATTTTAAATAGTTGAAAGGTATTAATATACAAACAAATCTGTTTCAGATATGGGGAAGTGATAGAACTAGAGGAGAAGAACTGAGATTGCAGGGTAGTAGACTTAGGAGTAACAGCAGGAAATAACCATTTCATGGAAATGCTGGTGAATACCTACAAAACCTTCTTGCTAGAGGTGGGTATAAAAACCATAATGGAATTAAAAAACACATGGGATAAACACAGGTGGATCCCTATTTAGAAAGAGGAGGGAGTCAAAGCAAAGCTAAATAACCTTAGCACTTTAAACGGAGCAAAGAGGGGTATAACCTTCTGGAATCATCAAGTACAACTCTGGCCGTCTTGTTGGGCAGACTAGATGGACCAAAAGGAAACAATAGCAGATTTTTTAAAAAACTGCGTTACTATGCTATTCCCAATGCAGTAAGAAGTTTTAGGATAAAAAAAGCAGCAGTACAACTACTTCACTAAAGAATAGCACAATGGGTATGCAAAATGCTGTCTACCAAATTGATCTCGATGTATAAAAACATCTAAAATTTTGTACATTTTTCCATTCTTCTTTTAGTGCTCATGGCTAGAGTAAAGATGCAGCACAAGAGCAAAGGAGTCAGTTGATCTTTAGGTTTTAAAGGTTTTTCAGCCAATTAGGAGGAGGACATTGCAGATGGAAGATTTTTTTCTGGCTTTTTTGCTTCAAGTGCTCTGCCTGATTTATTTTAGGAAAAGGATTGTTTAAATTGGAATTTTATACTGCTGGGATAATTGTTGTCTTATTTTTTTAGTTTTAGCAGAGCATGCTCAATTTCACTAAAAGGAGTGTGCAGAATATGAGGGGAAGAGAGGGCAGGGCAGGCAATGTGGCGGTGCCGGAGACCAGCACTGCACAAGGCTTCAGCTGGTGGGGGTTGGGGGCCCCAGCCAGCCAAGGTATTTGCTGAGGCAGTGGGTGGGGAGCGGCAGGGCAGCAGACCAAAATGTGCCATCCTGGCCCCCTCCCACTGCGAAGTCTGGCTATGCCCCTGGCTCTAGGATTTCTTTTTTTAACTCCATTTCCAAATAGAGGTGACCTGAAGTCCCTGCACTTCCCCACATGAGATTAGCTGCTTCTTTTGATCTATAGAACTGCTGAGGAAAAGGTAGAAGTTTTGGTAGAGCTTTTCTGTTTTCTCTTTTCCTTGAACATGTGTAAACATTTCTGCAACTGAAGTATGCTGGGAAACATTGTCACCAAAGCTGTTGCCCCAGTTATAGCTTCTGCCTCTGTGTTTCCTGCCGTTATGTTGTTGGTTCTCTTCTCTACCAAATTGGTATGTGCAGGAGACTTGGTTTTAATTTTATAGAGTTCACCTTTGTTTATAATTCTGCTTAACGTGGGTATTCTGTGAATATCCTGTGTGACCCCTGAGGCAGATGCCTTTGTGCGTCAAAACATGGACTGTGTCGGGTCCCTTGAATTATCAATAAAGTTTTCCATCATCATCTCCCAAGTTGGTCTAGTCTGTGGTCAGTCTCTACTTCCTTTGTACTGTGTGGATTTGTGGTAGAGGTTTTTCCTGTTCTACTGTTCCTGTTTAAGGTTGAGAAGCATCCATGAGAATGAGAAATGCATTGATGAAATGCTTTGTGATGTATCAAAGATCTCTGGCAGTGGGGAAGAAGAAGCTGTGCTGAAAGAGGACAACCACAAGACCCCACAGGATCAATGCCAGGACTCCACCTGCCCTTGAACTGCAGAACCAGTATGCAGCCTTGGAACTTTGTTTTGATTTATTGTATTTGATATATTGCTATGTCTGCTAGCAGGTCAAAGCGGTGTACATTTTTAAAAAATTTAAGTAACTCTTAAAAGGAACACTAGATACAATAGGAAAGTCCAAACATACAAGAACAGTCAATAATATCCTTAAATAAAAATTCTCATCAGATCACTAATCAGACATTCAACTTGACAGCTGTAACCCAAATGCTTTTTGAAAAAAGTACGTTTTTAACAATGCTTTAAATTTGGGAATGATTGCTCTGTACATAGGGAAGTGGGCAGTTCAGTCCACAGTTTTGGAGCCAAGAAAAAGAAAGCAGTATGTCTTGTGGATTTATAGTGAGTCTTCCTGGGGCCAGGTAGTACCAATCGGTACGAATCAATAGATCTCAGGGTCCTCGACGGTGTATAAGTGATGGTGAAAGATGAAAGGAAAGATGGAACACCCAAATACTATGCTTTGTGGGTCAAACACAATAATTTTAAGGAAATCCTAAATGAGATAGGAAGCCAGTGCAGGCAAACAAAAAGAGGAAAGATATGATCACATTTTTTGGATCCACAGAGAAGCCTAGCTGCCATATTATGTACAGTTTGGAGACACTTAAGATGTCCAGCTATGCCTGCATAGACCACGTTGCAATAGTCAAGGGCGAGATATTAAGAGAGCATGAATTAATGTCTGAAGTTGTAGAGTATTGAGAAAACTGTGAAGAAGGTGTAATTTGTGTATAAATATTTTTTTTAAAAAGCATTTTTACTTCAGCTGCAACTTGATGTTGGAAAGATAGTGGTGAGTCAAGGATAACACCCAAGTAGCGGAAAGAGAGAACAGGAGTGATAGGAATGTTAAACAGTACTGGAGAGAGAGAGAGAGGGAGAGGAGAGGGGAGAGAGAGAGAGAGAGAGAGAGAGAGGGTTGTGGTAAAGCTCCTGCGGTTTTCTGAGAGTTCAAAACTAATCTATGATGAGATAACCAGTCAGCCTATGCATTTAAGCAGGTCTGTAATAGGCTCAAAGTAATGTTCAATGGTGATATGTGATAAATAAGAAGAATATCAATGGTGTAAAAGAATAAATTAATGTTAAAAGAGTAGCTAGAGGGCTTATCAAAATATTGAAGAGTAAGGGTCATAAGATTGAATCTTGGGGATGCCTGATGATAAAGATTAATTGGAAGAAGTATTACCAGAGAAAAAGACTGAGAAATTCCATTCCTGCAAGAAAGAAGAAACCCATTTACCTACTAATCCTGAGAGTCCGACATCAGCTAGATGACTAAGGAGTAAGTAGTGATCGATGAAATCGATGGCTGCTGAGAGATCTAATGAAGCCGTTCATATAAATTAAAAATGAATCAATAAAATTAAAATATACTCACTCCCAATACAAATAATCCAAAGGGGCAAGCCTAAGGGGCATGCCCCTTTGGAGCTCCTTTGAGAGAGACTGGTAGGAGAGAGCTAAATAGAATTCATGCAGGGGTTAGAGTTTATGGTGGCTGGAGGGTTATGATTTAGTATTTTTGTTTTTCTGTTAGGATAACAAATTTTTATTACAATGCACCTATATTATGCTTTATATATGCTGGATTATTTGTATTGGGAGTGACTGTATTTTAATTTTATTGATTCATTTTTAATTTATATGAATGGCTGTCTCATTCCCTGGTGAGAGTGGGAAATGGGTTAGGTATAAATTAAGAGAAATTTTGAGTCTTGTATTTAGATGTATTGTACTCTGCTTTCAGTTGCATGCTTGATGAAAAATGGCAGTTTATGATAAGCTATAAAAAGAAAAGTGTGATAAGGTTGGAGGAGGATGAATATGTGTAGGGCTTTCATTTTCATTTTCAAAATCAGAGCCACAAGCATACTTTTGGAATGTATATTTGCACCTGCTTTAAAGGAGGTTTGAGCTTCATTCTTGTGGCTGGCACATTTTTAAAGGGAAATCCCCATACAAGTCTCCCTTTGAAAATGAGCTAGCAGTCCTGAGTGTACAATGTATCTGCCGGACTGAAAACCCCCTATGGTGTTTCAAAATTGCCCAACAGTTAAATCTATATTTTTGAGGATTTTTTCATGAAATAGAAAGGAAATGATTCTTGTAAGTACGCTTACTGGCCTCCTCTTTAACTTTGTCCACTTCTGACAACAACATCACTTCTCTCTCTATGATGCTGAAAAAAGAGAAGAAAGATAATGATCAGAGGCAATGCTAGGATGCAGAACACCAGTTTAAGAATAACAGTAATCTGGACTTTTCAATGGAAGTTCTTCATTCTTAATGAATTAAGGGGTCCTTTTATTAAACTGCACTAGATGCTAACGAATGCCTAACATAGCAAAAAATGGACTACCACAGGACACACTACAGTGTCACATGGTAGTTTCTGAATATGTGGGCTCCTTTTACAAAGCGGTGCTACTGATTAGCAGTGCACTGAATGCAAAGAAGCCCATTCAATTCCCACGTGTTTCTTCACATTCCACACATGCTAATCAGTAGCGTCACTTTATAAAAGGAGCCCTGGGTTGTTGTTTTTTTGAGGTGGAATGTGAGGAGTGGAAAGTGGACATTTATTTATTTGTACCCCACACTTTCCCACTCACAGCATGCACTAAATGGTTATCACACAGATAACACAAGAGTCCTTACCATCTACAAAATAGTTGTTGGTAGGTGCTCCTATGGTAATCTTTAAAAATGGCCACGTGCTAATGGAACATTAGCACATGGCCGTTATTGAAAAAAACAGAAACCACGGTTTTTATGGTCATGGTAAAAAAGGCCCTAGAGCATGCAATAGACGCATGTAAGGGCACACTAAAGCCTACTGCAACTTAGTGAAAGGACCCCTAAGTGATTTGATGAAATAATGGATGTGCTTATTTGTGAAATACACTAGATCCCACAGAAAGGATAACTAAAAGTCTAACAAACATGAACAGCCTTTATAAGAATAAACAGTCATGTTAAAACTATACTTACATTTTCATCATTTAATTTTTTTATGTTTTCACATTAATTTAAATGGCTTGCATAAATATGCAATTTTAAAGGTTAAACAACCTCTGATGTTTATTCAGCAGTGTCATATACCTACTCAAATATGGAAATATTTGCACTGTGGTATTGTTTTTTGTGCTTAAAAAATAATTTGGCCAGCTCTGATAACATTAGGCAGAAAATAATTTCAGTTTATAATATTTTTCAACACTTATAAATATAATACATTATGTACATTTATTTCAAAAAAGAATATTTGGGGGGGGAGGTGTCACAAAATGCCTAGCCACCCACCTGAGGCTACCCCATGGCCAGTTAGAGGGTCTGTTCCCAGCACAGCTCAGGTCCACCTACACTACACTAGCACCCTCCTCCCACCGACTGGGGTCCCAACCACCTCTGAGCAAGTCTCCCGCTCTCAAGGTGTTCCCCAGTGATTTCTAGGTTACAGGGGCTACACTCCCAGTGGTCCCACATTTCCTAGGAAGCACTCACAGACCCAATACACAAACCACCAAGATTCTTAGTCAGTCCAGACAAGCAGAGGCAATAAACTAAAAATGTTTATTAACATGAAAAAAATATTGAATAGTGAACCATAAAAACAGATGGAACAAAACAGCACATAATACAGGTAACTGAACATGGATCAATTATAATACTATTTAAACATTTGTTTACTATCTAAATAGTACCTGAGGAGATCAGGACTTATAGCTGCTTATAAGTTATCAAATATAACTGGTCACAGGGCCTCAGCAAAGAGATCCTTCTCTCTTTTCTCCTTGGCTAAGACTGGAGAAAAAACCAGTACATTCTAGCTGAAGTTTGAGCTCTTGGGCCAATCAGAGCCCAGAACAACAAGTTTTAAAAATAGCTGGCCACATCACTACAGGTTACCTCTTATCTGTGTTAACTAAAGAGGGAACAATCAGTTCTCTGTAACAGCTTTAAAAATAAACATGCACAACCTGCTGGCCAAACTAGAGAAATACACTTCAAGAAATAATTTATACGGGGCCCTTTTATTAAGGCGCATAGGTGCCTACGCGCGTACAATGCGCGGCAATTTGGAACTACCACCCGGCTACTGTGAGCATCGGATGGTAATTCCATTTTTTACACGCGTCCAATATGCACGGCAGAAAATATTTTTTATTTTCTACTGCTTGGCACTAACTGGGCGGTAATCAGCAGTGTACGTGCGCTGACGATTACCACCCCGTTAACGTGGGAGACCTTACCGTTAAGTCAATGGGTGTTTGTAAGGTGTCAGGTCCAAAATGAATGCGCGCCACTTTTTATTTTGCTACATGTCCATTTTCGCCAAAAAAGGCCTTTTTTTGCAGACGTGCTGAAAAATGGATCTGTGCATGTCCAATACACATGCCTACATTATGTGCATATTTATACCACCTCTCCACGAAGGCTTCAGGGTGGTTTACAACAAGCATAATTATATAGTTAATAACACATACAAATGATAAAAACAAATAAGAATCATAGCACAGTTTACAGTTACAAACTCAATTAAGCGCAATAGCAAACAGCCATGTTTTCAGCACCCTCTTCTACCAGTTCCAAATGTTTGACCTGCAGAACATAAACTTGAAGTAGGAACATAGGGTAATTCTATAAGGAAGGCCTTAACATTTAGGCACCACGTAAGGAAGGCCTTAACATTTAGGCACCACGTTATTCTGTAAAATGGCACCTAAATGTAATGGTGTGAAGTGTATATATGGGCGGAGTTTGGCTGGATCATTTGTGGGTTGCACAGTTACACAGACAAATTATAGAACATTATAATTTATGCACATTTTTAAAGCAATCTAGGGGTTCCTTATACTAAGGTATGCTAATGCATTTAGGGCTAGATCTGTATATGACACCTGAAAAATCCATGCGATAAAAAAATACACCTAGGTGTATTCTCTTTATACCATATACTAACCAAATGAGAGCTTGGTGAAAATGCTAACAACAACAAAAGGTGTTTGACAGCCACAATTAAGCCTAATTGTTTTAAAAAAATCCATTCTTATAGTTTATTTGGTTACAATTAAAACAGCCTGAAACTCAAATTTGTTTTTATTACATACCTATTAGATGAATTGGGGTAATTTTATAAAAAGGCAATTCTATAGCTAAGCATGTAAATGCCAAGATAAGTGGCACTTACGCACATATGCGTACTATGCAATATTCTATAAAATAGCGTGGAGGTGCATTAACGTGTAACTACAAGGGGGGCATACATATAGGCAATGCATGGGCAAACAAAGTCCACCTGGGTGGAGGAACGCCGAAACTCCACAAAGGACAAAAAGGAAAAAGAACAGTGGGAAGTGGACCAGGCTGTCTGGGGAACAAATCACAGAGACCTCAAATTCTTAATGACACAAGTTTTATTGATAGAAGACTCAACACAGTATTGTGTTTCGGCCAAAGGCCTGCCTCAGGAGTCTTTATATATTGTCTGGAGAATGAAACGATTCAATGGTAAGTTTGCCAATCGGCGTTGAAAACAGTCGGTCTTAAAAAATACCTTTTGGATAGAATCCACAGTGTAGAGTAATTGTGCGTGGCAAGTCACCTCCCGGTACATGAGCATACAGTGCCTATCTTGTTTTGCTTTCTGGACCAGACTAAGTGAAGTTTTACACCAGCTGGTTGTTCTGTCCCTGACACAGCCAATATTCCTGGCGAAACATGGTCATGTTGGGCACAGATGATTGATAACGTGGGAGCCTTTTACTGAATAAAAGACTGGGTTTTTTTTACAACATCTGCCTTCTTGTTTTATCTTCCATGTTGGATTTGGTGGATCATCTGCCTTGTTGTTTTCTGACTCCTGTAATTTACAGACTACTACAAGTTGCACTTGTGATCTGTATTGCTTAGGTGTACTCACTCACGCTTACCACCGACCTGGCATAAGTGAGTGCACCTAACATTGTGTGAACATCAGTATTCTATAATTGTATCTGTGCACACAGATGCTGTTATAGACTTGCCAATCAGCACTTCCCATCGTGGTGCCTAACACGTGTTGCTCAGTTATAGAATTGCCCCTTAAGTGACGTGAGCGTGCAGAACAACCTTTTAGGAACTCAATTTGCTGCTTATAAAATTGTGTAGAAAACACAGCGCCTATATTTATGTGATCTACACAAAGGGGGCAATTCTATAAAGTGGCCACTAGAGGTATGCACCACTTATACATGCCAAAGGCGTCACTAATTGACAGTTAGACACCTATGTGCACTAGGTGCTATTCCAGCACGTAACACCTAAGTGCCATAGCAGCAAACTGCAAGGGGGAATTTACACGTGGCTGGAACATGGGTGGGCCATGTGTGTGTCTCCCAGTTACACGCTGAGTTGTGCCAGATTCTATATATGACACTAAGGAGCAGGGCCGTGCCGATGCGGTAAGCGAGGTAAGCGCCGCAGGGGGGCGCCCACCTCTGGAGGGCGCCGCCGCGGTGCTTACCCTCGCCCCGCGCCGCAAAGGCCTTTAAATATTTTACCTGGGTCGCAGCAGCTTCAGTGAAAGCGCTGCCGACCAGCAAGGGCGGGGCGGTCCGCCCCGAGTGTCATCAGAAAGGGGGGTGCCGCCGCTCCCGCTGCTCTTCTTCCTGGCAGCCCCTCCCCCGCACCAGCCCTTTAAAAATAAATTGCCGACGCGAATAGCGAGCGCAGCACCTCGTGTGCAAGTAAAAGAAGCGGATCCGATTATCTCATTGGGCCTTCCCTCACTGTCCCGCCCTCCTCTGACGCAACTTCCTATTTCCTCTAGGGCGGGACAGTGAAGGAAGGCCCAATGAGATGATCGGATCCGCTTCTTTTACTTGCACACGAGGTGCTGCGCTCCCTATCGCGTCGGCAATTTATTTTAAAGACCGGGTGGCAGGGAGAAGACGAGGCAGGGTGAGGGTGGGGGACAGATGGGGTGAGGGTGGGGGGACTCGGATAGCAGAAGGGACTGGGTGGGAGACAGATGGGGTGAAGGGGACTCGGATGGGCAGAAGGGACTGGGTGGGAGACAGATGGGGTGAGGGTGGGGGGCACTTGGATAGCAGAAGGGACTGGGTGGGAGCCAGATGGGGTGAGGGGGACTCGGATGGGCAGAAGGGACTGGGTGGGAGACAGATGGGGTGAGGGTGGGGGGGGCATTTGGATAGCAGAAGGGACTGGGTGGGAGACAGATGAGGTGAGGGGGACTCGGATGGGCAGAAGGGACTGGGTGGGAGACAGGGTGAGGGTGGGGGCACTTGGATAGCAGAAGGGACTGGGTGGGAGACAGATGGGGTGAGGGGGACTCAGATGGGCAGAAGGGACTGGGTGGGAGACAGATGGGGTGAGGGTGGGGGCACTTGGATAGCAGAAGGGACTGGGTGGGAGACAGATGGGGTGAGGGGGACTTGGATGGGCAGAAGGGACTGGGTGGGAGACAGATGGGAGAAGGGGCATGGATCTGGAACTGGGGTCTGAAAAGTGAGCAGGAGGGAGAATGGGGTCATGCCTGGGGCAGGGGTGGATGGGAGAATCAATGGATCTGGAACTAGGGGCAGCCGCAGGTGGGAACTGGGAGCCGAAAAGAGGGGGCAGTGAGAAGAGGGGGGATAGATCCTGGATGGAATGGGGAGTGAGAGGGAGGGCAGACCCTGAATGGATGGGAGGGGGAAAGAGAGAGGGCAAATGGTGAATCGAAGAGCAGAGAGAAAGGGCAGACAGTGGATAGAAGGGAGTGAAAGAGCAGACAGTGGATGGAAGGGGCAGAGATAGAGGGCAAATGCTGGAGGGAAAGGAGAGAGAGAGGGCAGATGGTGGATGGAAGGGGGAGAGAGAGATGGCAGACTGGGGCAGATGGTGGATGGAAGGCACATTAGAGAGGGCAGACACTGGATGGCAGAGAGAGAGCGAAGACAGATGCTGGATGGAAGGAAGACGGTGAAAAGAAGATGAGGAAAGCAGAAACCAAAGACAACAAACTGTAAATATATATTTTTATTATTTTGCTTTAGGATATAGTATTTTAGCTGTGTTAATAAATGTTTATAAATAGAACATGTAAATAAGGTAATCTTTTTATTGGACTAATTTAATACATTTTGACTTAACTTTCAGAGAACAAAACCCCCTTCCTCAGATCAGGATAGGATACTGTAACAGCACTATACTGTATTGACCTGAGGAAGGAGATTTTGGCCTCTGGAAGTTAAATGTATTAGTCCAATAAAATGGTATTATTTTATTTTCTGTATTTGTTTTATTTCTATTTGTTAATTTGTAAAGTGGTGATTGGTATTTGTTAGTTTTTTCAAATTTACATCTGCTGTCTTTATATTTTGCACAGTACTAGGAGACATTTTCTGTTTCTGTGGCGTTGCATTGTATGCAGAGTCTGGCATTGGGGGTTCAGTTTAATTTTTGTCTAAATAGAAAGTTTATGATTACTTATTCTATAGTGGATTAGGGTGTATCTGTTTGTGAAAAAGACATGGCTTTCAGTTGGCATTGACTGTGCAGGATCGACGATCTGTACTATTCTGTCTGGTTTCGTCTTACAATAGGTGAATTGATGTTCTAGTGCTCACTGTAGTGCTTAAGATGCTTTCCTTTTCCTTGTGTGACTCATAGAAACGACTGCTTATGGTATGGTAAAATTGCTCTATAGGTCGTGTTTTGTATTCTCGGTATGCCTAGTACTGGATTTGGGGGGGGGGGGGGGGTGTTAAAAAAATGACCGGCCCCGGGTGTCAACTACCCTAGCTACGCCACTGCTGCCGACGTCTCCCTTCCCTTGCACTCGTTGGTTCCCTCAGTGTCCCGCCTTCTTCTGACGTCAGAAGAAGGCGGACACTGAGGGAACCAAGAGCGCAAAGGGAAGGGAGATGTCGGCAGCGCTCCGCTTTCACTGACGCTGCTGCGACCAGAAGTAAAAGATTTAAAGGCCCCAGGGCGCGGAGGGAAGGGCAGAGAGGCATGGATGGGAGGGCAGAGAGGCATCGATGGGAGGGCAGGGCCCAGGGAGAGGACAAATTGCTGGAAGGGGAGGGGAGAGAGGATTGCTGGCTATGGATGGAGGAGGGAAGGGCAGAGAGGGACAAGGATGGACATGGGGGCCCAGGAAGAGGACAAATTGCTGGAAATGGAGGGGAGGGGAGAGAGGAGGATTGCTGGCTATGGATGGAGGAGGGAAGGGCAGAGAGGGACAAGAATGGACATGGATGGGAGGGCAGGACCCAGGGAGAGAGGAGAAATTGCTGGAAATGGATATAGAGCAAGAAATGAAGAAGAAAGGAGAAAAGTAAAGAAATAAATGGAAAGGAAGCCCTGGAAATGGAGTTAAGAGGACAGATAGCAGCAGAATCAGATACTGGACCAGCATGATTGAAAAAAGAAAGTCACCAGACAACAAAGGTAGAAAAAAAATCATTTTATTTTCATTTTAGCATTTGGAATATGTCCACTTTGAGAATTTACATCTGCTATCTTATTTTGCAATGTATACCAATTTGTTTCTAAGAATATTGCTGACAATTCCTTTCAGTGTGGCAAGTGGTGGAGCGATCATTTTCATGGGGGGGGGGGGGGTGATCATTTTCACGGGGGGGGGGGGGGGGGGCGCCAATTGATAGTCTGCAGGGGGGCACCAGAGACCCTAGGCACGGCCCTGCTAAGGAGCCCTTTAACTAAGCCACTTAGGCGCAGACGCGCATCAATTTTGAGATACCACCTGGCTACCGTGTGACCCTTGTGGTAATTTCTTTTTTGACGTGCACCTGCTAGGCATGCTGGAAAATATTTTTATTTTCTGGCGCGTTGGCAGTAATCAGGCAGTAATCATCATTCTACGCACGTAGATCATTACTGCCTGGTTACCGCGTTAGACCTTACCGCTAGGTCAATGGCTGGTGGTAAGGTCTCAGAACCAAAATGGACGCACAGCAATTTTCATTTTGCCGCACGTCCATTTTCGGCAAAAATTTTAAAGGGCATTTTTTACAAATGCGCTGAAAAATGATTCTGTGTGCACCCAAAACACTCGCCTACACTACCACAAGCCATTATTTAACATGCCTTTGTAAAAGGGCCCCTATGAGTTAGGCATGCTAAATTGGGCACACGCACTATTTAATGCGCATAATTTGAGTAATGAGCCAATCAGCATTGATAATTGGATAACAACCTATTAGCACTAATTGGCAATAATTATGATTTACATGCATATCGTATTCTATAATAATGTGTCTGTAAATCCTAATGTGTGTACACACTTGGGGGCATGGATAGGGGTGTTTCTGAGGGCATTCCCAAATGTTATGTGTGTTGATACAGAATATGGCCAAACTGCGCCTAACTGTAGACATCGGCATTTAAGCCTGCTCATAGAAGGCCTAATTGCAGGTGCTTACAGTTAGGCACAGTTTATGCCTGTGTGTGTTTCTATAAAGGATGCATACTCTTTATAGAATCATGCTAAGAATGTTAAATTTTTAGCAATGATTTTTAGGCGCTACATATAGAATATACTCCACGTCTGTCACTTGGTGCACCTGCCAATGACATAGCGTAAGAGGACATGCCTACACATGGGGCCGACCACACACTAGTTTTTTGTAACAGAATCTTGGTGCCAAAGTGACATTATAGAATTGGTGCTAGGTGCAAGGCACTGGAGCACCCTGACTGACGAACTGGTTTATAGAATTGCATTTGTAGGCTTTTCTGGCAGTAGGATTGGTAGTTAGGCATGTATTTATAAAATACATGCAATCGACACAGATTCTTACTAGCACATGTGCGAGGCGTAGTGTCAAAGCATTTAGACTTACAAAGTTACGTGGAGGGGCATAATCGAATGGGGACAACATCTCTAACAGCACCCATCTCTAAGGACATCCCGGCGAAGGGGCGGGAAAACCCGTATTACTGAAACAAGATGGGCATCCATCTTTTGTTTCGATAATACGGTCGGGGATGCCCAAATCTCAACATTTAGGTTGACCTTAGAGATGGTCGTCCTTAGAGATGATCGTCCCCGGTTTTCGGCCATAATGGAAACCGAGGACGCCCATCTCAAAAATGACCAAATCCAAGCCCTTAGGTCGTGGGAAGAGCCAGCATTCGTAGTGCACTGGTCCTCCTCACATGCCAGGACACCAACCGGGCACCCTAGGGGGCACTGCAGTGGACTTCACAAATTGCTCCCAGGTGCATAGCTCCCTTACCTTGGGTGCTGAGCCCCCCAACCCCCCCTAAAACCCACTCCCCACAACTGTACACCACTACCATTGCACTTAAGGATGAAGGGGGGCACCTACATGTGGGTACAGTGGGTTTCGGGTGGGTTTTGGAGGGCTCACATTTACCACCACAAGTTTAAGAGGTGGGGGGGAAGGGCCTGGGTCCAGCTGCCTGAAGTGCACTGCACCCACTAAAAACTGCTCCAGGGACCTGCATACTGCTGTCATGGAGCTGGGTATGACATTTCAGGCTGGCATAGAGGCTGGAAAAAAATGTTTTAAAATTTATTTTTGGGTAGGAGGGGGTTGGTGACCACTGGGGGAGTAAGGGGAGGTCATCTCCGATTCCCTCCGGTGGTCATCTGGTCAGTTCGGGCACCTTTTCGAGGCTTGGTCGTGAAAAAAAGGGACCAAGTAAAGTCAACCAAATGCTCGTGAGGGACGCCCTTCTTTTTTCCATATCAGCCGAGGATGCCCATCTCTTAACCACGCCCCCGTCCCGCCTCCGGTACACTGCCGACACGCCTCTGTGAACTTTGGTTGTCCCCGGGATGGAAAGCACGCAAAAAATCGGCTTTCGATTATGCCGATTTGGGCAACCTCAGGAGAAGGACGCCCATCTCCCGATTTGTGTCAAAAAATGGGCGTCCTTCCCTTTCGAAAATAAGCTAGATAGTAACCTATGGAACTTTGTAAGTCTAAATGCTTTGAAAATGAGCCCCATGTGCACAAACTTACTCCTGCCTTGAAGCAGATTTAACTTTGTGCAGGAACTCTCAATGAGGTAATTTTTGTAAAAGCACAAAGGCACATGTTTAACAGCCTAGGCAGCCTGTTGTAACATTACCTTCAAAATCTACTATGAAGCTCAACTGAACAGCTTACAAACAACAATTACACCTAACTGAACACTGGATTTGATATAGCGCAGATTTTTGTGCTGCTGTACTAATGCATCCCATATACGGCCGCAAATGCAATCTAAACTTTGTTAGTAAACAGGAAAAAAAATTATATATCCAAAGAAGTCCCCATCCACCAATACATATTCACGAAGACTTTTTAGAATTTTAAATTCCTCAAATACCCACCAGCTGTGTAATTCCGCAAAAGAGGCTTTGATCTTCTTCACTGAGATGTCTACATCCTCTTTGATGATCATATGATACCTGGTTAGGGAAACAGCGCAGCGTTGCAAATCTTTCACCGATTTCTCAATATTTGCACCTAAAAGACAAACCATGCTCCATAACATTCCCCAGTATTGTAAGAATACTCTTTACAACATTAGTTATACTTGTTTTTGGCAAACTCTTTTCTGAGTCGAACTAGAAGAATGTAAGGGTCCATTTTCATGGGTGACAGTACATGTATGGTAGGGATAGAAGGGGACGCTGAGTACATGTATAAGGCTGTCACTGCTGCTGGCTCTATGTATATGAACGCTGCCCTAAATTAAATGCTTGGCTATATGCATAATGGCTGATTATAGTTGGTTTTTCTGCTCTTGCTCTACTCTAACTCTGTTTCTAAACTACCCTTATAGTCCCACAGTGGTTAGAGGGATTTTTGGCACTATGCAGATAGTGCTGCGGAAAATCCATGGATAGGGAACTTATATGTTTGTATGTGCACACATACATGGTAAATGACAATATTTGGCTAAGTTCTAATCTATAAATACCCGCTTAACTTACAGCAGTGGGTAACGGCAAGGGGGTGTAAAGAGGGGAAGGGTATAGGTGGGACATAGGTAGGGCTCCCACCTACGTGGGTAACTTATAGAAGAATACTGTAAGTTACACACATCCCTGCCATATTAGGTCCCCATGCTTACACCAGCTCTATGGCTGGGATAAGCATGGGTGCCTACATAGGTGTACCACTACCAGGTTACACTAGTTTTCTATAACAAACCCTAAGTGCTTTGGGTTCTGTTACAGAAGAGGCTCCTACCCTGAGGCCTCAAGATGCAGAAATGGAGAAACTAAGTTATAGAATTACTCCCTGACGGGGCAATTGTATAATGGGGTGCACTGTTCCCTCTAAGCTTAGTAAGAGTCCCCCACCTTTTATCCTGCCAGTAGGAGGTGCTGTTTCACTATCACATTTTCAATAGTGAAGGACAGTCAAGCTCTGCAGGACCTGTAAATAACATCTAAAATCTAGACACGTCCAAAAAAAGTGCTTAGTGCTATTTGTCATGTTTTCAAAGCTGGAAACTGGTTTGTGAGCCCTTGGGCCACTGCCGAGGAGCGGCAGCGGCAGGCAAAACCACCCCACACTGGAGACTAGGCAAACCTCAGGCAAGCAGTCAGGCTTCACCTGCACTTGGCCACTTTTCACCCAGAGTTGAGCTCTGGGCTTCAGTTGGCCGGCAGGACTTGTTGGACAGGGCAGGACTGGATAACTGCAAGGCAGCACAGGGACTGAGGGTCAGAGGGGAAAGGGAGGAACATAGGCAACAAGGCAGGAGACTGGGCAAGGAAGGGAAAGCTAAAGGGCAGAACAGAAAGCTGCAGAACAGCCACTAAACAGGGAGCACACACTGGCTAACAAAACACAGAACTAAGAGCTGCAAGCAGCCCCAAAGCCAGAACACAGACAAACAGAAACTACACACAGAATTACAAACAAGAAACCAGGCAAGGATAGCAAGCAAACCTAAACTAAACACAGACTAACTAGAAACAGGCAAGAATCTCAGGCAACGACCGGACTAGCAGAAGTGCAGCAAGCACCAACATACCAGGGCCTTAGACGCAATGCAAAGGCAACGGCAGAGAGGTTCCAAATGGCTAATAAGCCCAGCAGGTAGCTGAGACTCAGGTGCAACAATCACCAGGCAAGTAAGGCTCGGGCAGCCTGGAAGATCCGGACTGGACTAAGCTGAAATCTGGAACGGGTGACAGCACACCAACAATCTAATACAGCCAGCACACAGAGACAGAGACAGAACTAACTCACAAAGAACAGACAGAAGCCAGCTCAGAAGCTGACCACAGGAAATAAGGTGAGTCTGAGAGGGGTCACAGCCACAGACGTGACACTATTCTATATAATGTGCCTAAAGTTAGGTGCAGTGTATAGAATAGCGCATAGGGCAGGGGAACACCTCTACATTTAGACGCTTCCATTTATGCCACTTAAAACTTGGTGTAAACACCTGCGCCTAAATGTAAATGCGTTCCCCTGAATTCTATAACAATGTGCGTAAATTTGAGTAACTCCACCAACATGCCCTTACTCTTCCCATGGCCACACCCCCTTTTCAGCTATGCATATTAGAATTTATGCATGCCTTTTTTTAGAATACGCCTAAAAAAAGCACAAAAAATTAAATTATTGCCAATTGGTGATAATTGGTTATCATCCAATTATCATCACTGATTGGCTTGCTACTCAATTAAGAAGTGCATATAAATTGGGTGCCTTATAAAGAATCCAGGGGATAGCTTACAGCATTCTATAAGTTATATGTGTACGTTTTAGCCCTGTCCAAGTTCCACCTATGTGTTTGCCTAACTTGCAAATACTAGCACTTAGGCGAAATTTTGGTGGTTACGTGCATATGTTCAAACTCACGTAGATGCCTTGTGGCCGATTTTCAAAGTGATTTAAGCAGGTAGGAGACGCTTCTGCCCGCTTAAGTCGTTTGTTGCCACCTCCCCCCCCCTCCGATATTCAGTGGCACTGAAGTGGGCAGTGCCGCTGAATATTGCATCTGACCACCACCAAAAAAAAGGGGCAGGTGAGGGGCGGTAGGGGGGTGGCATTAGGGAGGAGCCCAGGGTTATGTGGGTGCTGGTGCCAGCACCCGCATAGATAAGCAGCCAAATTTAGGACAGTTCAAAAGCTGTCCTAACTTTGACCGACCTAGCTATGCGGGTCCCAGCACTGAATATCTTTTATTATTTATTTATTTATTTATTGCATTTGTATCCCACATTTTCCTACCTCTTTGCAGGCTCAGTGTGGCTTACAATACATCATGAATAGTGGAAAGATAAAAGAAAGTATATATTTAGTATTACAGAGGATCTAGAGTAACGTGCTAAGAACATGATGGTAGTTTAACAAGCAAATGTTGTAAGGCAATTCTGGATGTACGTTTAGGAGTTCATATTTTTTGATTTTTGTGGTATGCCTTGTTGAAGAGATGTGTCTTCAATAGTTTGCGGAAGTTAGTTCGTTCATAGATCGTTTTCAAGTTGCTCGGCAGCGCATTCCAGAATTGTGTGCTCAGGTAGGAGAAGGTTGACGCGTGCGTTAGTTTGTATTTTAGGCCTTTACAGTTGGGGAAGTGAAGATTAAAGAATGTGCGGGATGACGTTTTAGCATTCCTGGGTGGTAGGTCTATCAGGTCTGACATGTATGCTGGGGCGTCTCCGTGGATGATTTTGTGAACTAGGGTGCATACCTTGAACGTGATCCGTTCTTTGAGTGGGAGCCAGGGGTTTAGCACTTTCATATTTTACTTTACCGAATATGAGTCTAGGTGCAGTGTTCTGAGCTGTTTGGAGTTTCTTGATTATTTGCTCTTTACAGCCAGCGTAGAGTGCATTGCAGTAATCTAGATGGCTGAGTACCATTGATTGTACCAGGTTGCAGAAGACAGCCCTTGGGAAGAAAGGTTTTATTCTTTTTAATTTCCACATTGAATGGAACATCTTCTTGGTTGTGTTTTTTGCGTGGTTCTCAAGTGTTAGGTGTCGGTCAATGGTAACTCCAAGAATTTTTAGTGTGTCCGAAATTGGAAGATTCAGTTTTGGTGTGTTAATGGCGTTGAATTTGTTTGTGTTATGTTGCGAGGTGAGTATTAGGCATTGGGTTTTTTCTGCATTGAGTTTCAGCTGAAAAGCGTCCGCCCATGTGTGCATGATCTGTAGGCTTTGGTTGATATCATTGGAAATTTCCTTTAAGTCTTGTTTAAATGGGATGTAGATCGTTACATCGTCTGCGTATATGTACGGGCCGCTTTATTCTAAACACCGAAGTGTGTAACTGGGGTATAAATGTTAGCGTCTATGTTACAGAATTACCCCCTTCATGTATAACTTTTGAATAATAACTGGGTAGTTGCTTTCAAACTGACGTGAATGGCAATTCTATAAATTGGTGCTTCAGTCTAGGCGTCCCAATGCATCAATTCTAGAACAGCATCTTGGCACCAAGATTCTGTTATAGAATACTAGTGCAAGGGCAGTGCTGGCAAGCCCATGTGTAGGTGCGCCCTCTTAAGCCATGTCGATGGCCTAAGTGTGCCAAGTGATGCACGTAGGTTATACTGTTCTATTACCTACCTGACTTTTTAACTGGGAGACACCCCCAAGGCCTGTCCAAGCTCCACCGACACGCAGTTCAGACCACGTATACGTCCTCCTTGCAGTTAGGCTCTATGGCACCTAGGCGCTACCTTATAGAATAGCGCCTAGTGCACATAGATGCCTAACTGTTAATTTGGTGCCTTTGATGCACATAAGTTGTGCCTACCTCTAGGCGCCACCTTATCAAATTTCCCTCATAGCATATTGCTCTCAAATTTTATCAATGAGTGTTTTGTAAATTTTTAGATCTACATTAAGAGACATCCTAGTCAGACAGTTACATTTCACTTGCGAGAATCTAGTTATATAAGCTCCCTTCAGATTACTACATTATATCTGACTATTCTAATTCAGCTAGTTAATGTTTGTGGTATTGTGTATATCTTATTCATCTTGAATAGCTTCAAAACCTTCTACTGTATATATTCACAGAATTGTGTGTCTATACAAATATTTCTAAGATTTACTGGCCAGTACTATTATTTCTATGTTACCTCATGTCAAAGTGTGCATTCATGACTATGCTAATTACTATGCTCCCAATATTCAGCGCTATTTAACCGGCCAGAATGGCTGCTGACCAGTTAAATAGCACTTAACCAGCTATCCACCGATATTCAACTGGGGATAACCGGCTATCCCCTGCTGAATATCCCTGGTTAGCTACTAGCAAATAGCTGGGTATATCGCCTGATATAACCAGCTATCCACTGACTTTTAAAGCCAGTTTAGCAGCCATGTTTGGCTGCGTGAAAACGTGGCTTAAAAATAACTGACTAAGTCTGAATATTGACTTAGCTGATTATTTTTAAAATGGACAAAAATAAACTAGATATTCAATGCCAGTCATCAGAAAACGGTCCGGTATTGAATATCCAGGGTCAACGCCGACCATGGGAGTTAGCCAGTCTAACTCCTGTGTTCTGAATATCGGCCTCTATCTATACAGAATGGGTGAATCACTGTGTTAAATCAAGCAATGGCAGGAATTTTAAAACTGAGCATAATTGCATAGGTAAATTAGTCAAGGAGAAGGACAATAAGCATTAGTTCATTTGCATTTATTCCTAAACCAGCAGTCCCCAAGTCAAGTCCTCTATGGTGCAAAACAGTCTGAATTTTTAAATATCCATAATGAATATGCTTAAGATATATTAGCACATGATGGGGCAATACTATAAATAAGGTGGTAACTTTTATGAGCTGAATATGTGTGTAAATGATTAGAATATCGGCCTATTAGAAGTCTCGACCTATATATCAGACCTTATAGACTTGCCCACTAGGAACGCAAAAAGATCATCACGCACATTCCTCAATCTCCACTATCCTAATTGTAAAGGGCTAAAATATAAATCCACATACACGACCAGTTTCTCATACATCTGCACGCAGCTGTGGAATGCACTACCAAAGGCCATAAAAACAACGCAAGACCTAACCATCTTCCGAAAGCTACTGAAAACAGATCTTTTCAAGAAGGCATACCATATCTTTCTATACCTGCTTGACCAAATCCTCTTGTTTTCATTGACATCTTTGTAACACCAATTGTATTCTTTACCTGGTATGGCGATGCCATAACAAGTCTTTGTAAGCCACATTGAGCCTGCAAATAGGTGGGAAAATATGGGATACAAGTGCAATAAATAAAAATAAATAAATAAATAAACATCCATCTTAAAGTCCAAATAATAACACCATACACGATCTATACAAACCCGAAATCTTATCACATGACTTATTAATCCCTTTGCTATCAATGATCAAGCACTACCACCTTAAACCTTATATCGAATAGGGTCTCTCTATAATTGATGACCTAATATATGTTACAATCCAATTTACTACTCAGGAACCTTCATACAATACCATAATGTATTCTTCTTTACCATGTATGTATGCACATGGTATATATACATACCATGATCTGTTCCATATATGCTATGTTCCATGTACGTTACCATGTATGTATGTACCTTAACGCAATACCATTTGTAATTCTGTTACCCGGAAATGGCAACCACCATTACGGCAAATGTAAGCCACATTGAGCCTGCAAGTTGGTGGGAAAATGTGGGATACAAATGCTACAAATATATGAGCGTATGTGTGCAAATAAGTACATAAACCTGGTTGACTGACAGGTGACAGAGGGTGGTGGTAAATGGAATCCGCTCAGAGGAAAGGAAAGTGAGTAGTGGAGTGCCTCAGGGGTCAGTGCAGGGGCTGATTCTGTTATGAGCTGAATATGTGCGTAAATGATTAAAGAATAAGGAAGGGGGAGAGAGAAGAGATGGTATTAGTATGACCTCTTCAAACTTTTCTCCAAAAAGGTTATTCTACTCCCCCCAGGGCCGTGCCAACACGGTAAGCGAGGTAAGCATGGCAGGGGGGGCGCTTCCCTCTGGGGGGCGCCGCCGCACCATGCTCACCTCGCTCGCCCTCCCGCTCCCACTGTTCAACTGCCCGCCCTCTTCCCCCCCCCCCCCCCAACATCCCTTTTCTTTTTTTTTTCCTTTTTAAATTTACCTCCGTGGCGGTTCCGGCAGCGCAGCGTCAGTGAAGGAGGCGGTGCTCCCGATGTCTCTAGCCTTCCCTTCGCTGTGTTCCGCCTTATTCTGATGTCATTTCCTTGACGTCAGAAGAAGGCGGAACACAGCGAAGGGAAGGCTAGAGACGTCGAGAGCGCCGCCTCCTTCACTGACGCTGCGCTGCCGGAACCGCCACAGAGGTAAATTTAAAAAGAAAAAAAAAGAAAAGGGATGTTGGGGGGAGAGAAGAGGGCAGGCAGTTGAACAATGGGAGCGGAAAGGCAGGGGAGAGACGAGAGCATGGATGCGAGGGGGGGTCATGGAAGGGAGAGAGGGGAATTGCTGGAAAAGGATGAATGGAGGGGGCAGGGGACAGAGGAGCATGGATGGGCATGGATTGGGAGGGCAGGGCTCAGGGAGAGAGGGGAATTGCTGGAAAAGGATGAATGGAGGGGGCAGGGGACAGAGGAGCATGGATGGGCATGGATTGGGAGGGCAGGGCTCAGGGAGAGAGGGGAATTGCTGGAAAAGGATGAATGGAGGAGGCAGGGGACAGAGGAGCATGGATGGGCATGGATTGGGAGGGCAGGGCTCAGGGAGAGAGAGGAATTGCTGGATAGGGATGAATGGAGGGGGCAGGGGACAGAGGAGCATGGATGGGAGGGCAGGGCTCAGGGAGAGAGGAGAAATTGCTGGACATAGAGGGGAGACAAGAAAGATGAAGGAGATGAAATGAGGGAAAAGGAAGAGAGGAGAAAAACTGCACATGGATGAAGAAAATAGGCAGAAGCTGAGGACCAGAAATGAAGAAAGGAGGAAAGGAAAGAAATAAATGGAAAGGAAGCCCTGGAAACGGAGTTAAGAGGACAGATAGCAGCAGAATCAGATACTGAGCCAGCATGATCAGAAAAAGAAAGTCACCAGACAACAAAGGTAGAAAAAAATTATTTTATTTTCACTTTAGTGTTTGGAATATGTCCACTTTGAGAATTTACATCTGCTATCTTATTTTGCAATGTATAGCAATTTGTTTCTAAGAATATTGCTGACAATTCCTGTCAGTGTGGCAAGTGGTGAGCGATCATTTTCACGGGGGGGGGGGGGGGGGAGGGCTGCCACCGCCGCCAACTGATAGACTGCAGGGGGGGGCGCCAACTGATAGTCTGCAGGGGGGCGCCAGAAACCCTAGGCACGGCCATGACTCCCCCCCCCCCCCCCCCGGCAAGGGGCATCCACCAACCTCTGCTGAACTGCCAGTTCCAAGTCAGAAACACGCATCCATCAGAGTCTGCACATTGCTATACCTTGGGCAGAGATCCTGGATGCCACATCAAAAGTGTCATAGGTGCCCCTGGCCGAGAACTTAAGACACACCTTCTGCTGCTTGGCCAACTAGCGTACCGACTCGGCCTGCTCTGGTAGGAGAGAGTCAGCCAAGTCTAACAACTTGCACACTGAGTCCTGCAAGTTCACACTCATGAAGAGCTGGTAAGACTGTATACGGGACACGAGCATAGAGGCCTGGAACATCTTAATCACAAAAGAATCAAAGGTCCTAGCTTCTCTGCCTGGGGGCACCGAGGCACAGTCTCTAGAGCTCCTCTTTTGAAGGCAAATACCAGCATCATAGAATGATGAAGCAACTGGGGCTTATCAAATCCAGGTGTGCTGTGGATCCGTTACATCGTATCGATCTTCTTGGGCAGGTCCGGGACTGACAGAGGGGACTCCCAATTCTGAACAAGAACTTCCTGGAGTACCTTGTGGAGAGGGACAATCACAGCCTCCCTAAGAGGAGACTTGTAATCCAGAACCTCGAGCATCTTGAGGAGGGTTCAGAGGGGATGCCATAGGACTCATCCTCCGAAAAGTACATTGGATCCTCCTCCGACTCCCATAAGTGCTCATCAGAGTCAGTCAAAAACTCCTCATGGGAGGGCTGAGACTGAGCCTGCCTTGACTTGGAGGAACCATGTCCTCAAAAAGGGCATCAAGGAGTTGGCTCCTGCCTTGACCCCAGCAAAGCTTCCTCCACCAACTTCGAGGGAGTACAGGCCAATGGGGCTGAGATGGAAGCTGGGTCCTGGCAACTGGGAGTCCGACGCATCGGCACCTCTTGAATGGAGGGGTGCGTTCCTTCCAGTGCCAACATTTCTCAGGTGCCAAATCTATTGATGTCCTGGCACCATGAGTGGAGGATGATTGATACCTATGCTTCTTGGTCTTCATCTGAAGCTCGGCATCAAGGTTTCTCAGTGCTGACGAGGACAATGTGAAATCCTCACGTCGCCTCAGGGATGGGTCCAATGCTGGATAGTCCCCTGCACAGCAGTCGGCATCGAGACAGGTGGAGACCCACTTGATGCACTACTGCTCCCAGTGTCAACGTTCTAGTAGTAGCCATACAGACCAATGTTCCCGATGCCAGTGCAGCACTCAACATCGATGTCAAGGAATCAGACCTGGCTCCAAAAATCCTCTCCCATTGAGCCTCTCTGGCAACCTGGGTCCGTATCTTCATCAGAAGACAGAGGATACAGTTAGCAGGGCTGTGGTCAGTCCCAAAACACTGGAGACGCCAAGAATGGGTTGCCAGAGAAGGTCTGATTGCACCAGGTACATCGTTTGAAGCCACTGGGAACTTGAGTGGACATGGACGGAAAAACATCTGCAGCTAAATCAAACGAAGTGATGGTGCCTGAAAAAGGGGCAAGGCACCAGAAAAAAGAAAGAGAAAACCTGGCCGAAGTCAAGGCCTCAACGCTGCCTAATGGCGCAGAAAACAAAGGAAACTTAAAACTAAAAGTGTACTGGGAGAGGAAAAAGGGGACCCAAACATGGGCACACAGAAAAACAGCAGATATGCCGAAAGGCCCCCCAAAAAAGCTCTTTCCAGACCAGAATGCAGAGCTGCCAAGGGGTCCCAATTTTTGAGAGGGAGATTTTAGTACACGCCCACAGCCCCGCCCCAACTTGCATTGGCTCCACCCACTCTACAAGGCCCCGCCCCATGGCATGGCTCAAACCCACAGCCATTTCAGAAAATAATTTCTTTAATAGCCTAACACCCTTTTCAATTAGCTTTCAGAGGCCAAAACCTCCTGCCTCAGGTCAGTATAATGCTGTTATGGTATCCTCTCCTGACCTGAGGAAGGAAGTATTGGTCTCTAAAACTTTATTAACACAGCTACCATATTACTTTATGTTAAATTAAAAATAAAATAATTTTCTTTACCTTTGCTGTATGGCCATTTACTTTTTCTAATTGTGTTGCTCCCAATCTCTTGATTCTGCTTTCCTTCGTCTTCTCTTAACTCTTTTGCCAGGGTTTCCTGGCCATTTGTAATTTTTCTTTCCTTTTTCTTTGTTTTCTTCAATATTTTTCTGCCTCTCTCTCTCTCTCTGTCCAGATTGAATTCATTCTTACTATCCATTCTTTAATTTCCTTCTTTTTACTTCATCTACCTATGGCTTTTCATCTTTTCCTCACTCTTGTTCTCCCCGTGCCCCTTCCTCTTATTCTCTAGTCTTTCACTACTCCCCTTTCCATCCAGCAGCTCTCCTATTTCTCTCCCCATCCTTCCACTGTTGCCCCTCTTTCTTTCTGCACTCTTCCTCCAGCGTCTCCTCTTTCTCCCTACCCTTCCATCCAGCGTCTTCCCTCTTTCTCTCCCAATCCTTCCACCCATCTACCCACTCTCCTGATCCTTCCATCTAATGTCTCTCTCTCTCCCCCCTCCTTCTATTTAGTGTCTTTCTATCTCTCCACCCTTTTCTGTTCAGTGTCCCTTCTCTCTCCAGTCTCTCCCCTTTCTCACTGCATCCTTTCATCCATCTCCCCTCTTTTTCTCCCCATCCTTCCATCTGTTTTCCCTCTTTCTCTCCCCATCCTTCCATCCGTCTTCCCTCTTTCTCTCCCAATCCTTCCATCTACCCCCTCTCCCGATCCTTCCATCCAGTGTGTGTGTGTGTCTCTCTCTCTATCCCCGTCTTTCCATCCAGTGTCTCTCTCTCTCTACCCTTTTACATTCATCATTTCCCCTTCTTTCTCCCCATCCTTCAATGTCTCTTCTGTTACTCTCCCTACCCTTCCTTCCAGCATCTTCCCTCTTTCTGATCTCAGCCAGGATCCCCCACTTTCTCCCCATCCTTATCACCAGCAGCTTCTCTCTTTCTCCAGCCCTTCTACATCTCCCTTCCTTCTCTCCCCACTCTCTCTATTTTACCTCCTGCTCCATCTCCCCTCCTTCTCTCCCCACTCTTTGTATTTTACCTCCTACCTCCCGCTCCTCCTTCCACCAGATCTTCGTTTCTTGGCCACTACTGCTTCTCCTGTTGAGCAGCAGCGGCCACAACAACAAAAAAAAAGAGCTAACAAACAAAAAAATGTTTAAAAAGCAAGCATGGCACTGCAGGCAGCTTTCAAGCATTGGCTGTCGGCTCTTCAGCTGCTCCTCTCTCTGTCCCCGGAGGAGCGCAGCATAGCAGGAAGTCGATCTCAACTTCCTGCTCCAAGGACAGCGACGTGAGAGGAGAGAGGAGCAGCTGCAGAGCCAACAGCCAATGCCTGAAGGGTGCCTGCGGTGCCACGCTTGCTTTTTTACATTTTTTTTGTTTGTTAGCTGAAGCTCTTTTTATTTTTTTTGTTGCGACCACTGCTGCTCAACAGGTGAAGCAGCAGTGGCCAGAAATGGAAGAGGGAGCTAGCGCCGCGTGTGTTTCAGCGGGAGACTTTCCCGCTTTGGCGGGAGTGCGGGAGATGACCCGCCAAAGCGGGAGACTCCCGCTGAATGCGGGAGACTTGGCAGGTCTGTTCAGAATGTGAAGCGATACTAGCAAAAGCAGCCACTCTTCTCTGCGATAGAAAAATAACTGTGGTAACCTCGCTCTTATGGTGGGCGGGAAGGCACTCACTCATACGTGGTACAGCGTGTCTCACCTTCCACAAAGCTCTTGTATAGCTTGTCATAAGCTCCAGACCAGGCAACCCGGGACCACGTTATCCAATTGTGAGAATTATGGCCTGCCTGTCCTCGGAGAATGGCCCTCATTGTGGTTTGGTGGAGTCCCAGAGATTTAGAAATTGCCTTGATTTATTTTAACAACTTTCTTTCTCATCTCTTCTAGAATTTTCTTTAATCATGGCACAGCGGTATTGTAGAAACTTAGGCCCAGATGCATAAAGGTCCCATTAAGAATCCGTCTGTATTTCCAAATCAGTAAAAATTTACCGATTCAGAAACACAGAGGGATTCACAAAGAGAATCGCATGCAAATGAGCTGCTCGTTGCTTTTGCGACCCAGCTCATTTGCATGTGATATAGGGGAAGCCAGTCGGTGAGCTGAGCATGTGCAGAACAGTCAATTGCTATGCGTGGCTGCTCTGCGCATGCTACAGATGGCTCTCATATATGCAGACAAGCTATGTGTATGAAAGCAGTAGATACACCCTTTTCTTCTTTTTTTTTTGCAAGCACAAAAGCGCTTTTTTTTTTTGGATGGACAGACCTCTGTTGGGGCTCTCTGCCTCCCCGCAGCTGGGAGAAAGTGGGAAAAGCCTCTCTGCTGCTCTCGGCTCTCATTTTCTGTGAGGAATCAACATCAGGGCTTGGTTACACCCCCAGCTGTTCCTGCTATCTATTGGCCGGCTGACATCCTAGAACGCCCATCTCCTTGAAGATGGACTTTCATTGGCTGGCTGCTGTCCCAACTCCTCCTCGCTGCAGGGCTTCCTGATGATATCACTCTAGAACTGATTGGATCCGAACTTCCTGGTGTCCCCCTCCAGTAGTGAGTGGGCGGGACATCCCAGGCTGACACTGTCTAATTGGTTTAGCCCCTCTCTGTTGTGCTTCTAGCATGGGGGATGCTGTTTCCCATAGACGCTGTTTGATGGACCCTTGTCTTCCTTGCATTTTTGGTAAGTCACCATTACTTTTATGCTTTACATTTCAGTACTGCCCCCCCCCCCCCACCACCACCACAATTTCTTGCCACTAAAAGGAGCTGTGTGTAAGCCGCTGTAGTTTTATTTTTTGTGCTCCATCTTCCCTGCCTTGTTTCTCCCCTTCTCCTACTTGCGACAATGAAGAACGAGAGCTCCAGACCTCCCGTTAAAATTTCCACGGTAAAGGTAGGGCCTGCTTTTGTGCATGGGGTCAGAAACGGCTGTGCATTGCCTTGCATGCACATTATAATAGTAATTAGCTCATTATAATATCTTTGCATTCTGTTTTCGTTAGCTGCTACCGTGACAGGAAAATGGCTCAGAGAACCCTTTTGTGCATGTCTTGTTTTACTACTTGCTCGCTAAACCGGCTAGAACTAGTTTAAAAACCACGTTGCTGGCTCGTTAGGTTTAGTGCATCTGGCCCTTAGTGGTGACGACTTCACACTTATGGTTCAATATATAGTGAGGTTTAGATCTATCAGTTGATTCTAATTATCAATTAAATTTGGTCAGTTGGTTGATTGAGTAATTAAGGGGGCAGTTACTTTTTCACATAGAATGCACTAAGTGGGATATGGTCCATAGGTATAAAATGGGCTCTGTAGTATTTAGCACATGCTAATATCCAATAGCACATGCTAAGCTATTGTAAAGGGGCCCCATAATAATTTTAAAACTGTGTTATGTGATGTCTAATATTACATTTTATTTAAAGATCAAAAAATATTCAGCATGACATATAGGGGAAATCACAAGGTAGAGGGGTGCAAACATTTTTCACATCACTGTACCTTATGAAGAATCATTAAAAAGGTTAGGCTTATCAGCATGAAAAAGAGATGACAGAGGGGATATGACAGAAATGTATAAAATCATGAGTAGTGTGCAATAAGATAAAAGGGAATAGTTATTTACTCTTTCAATTAGTACAAGAACTAGGAGCATTCCTTAAAACTAACTAGTAGCACATTCTAAAAAAATTAAAATATTTTTTCAGTCGATGGGAGAATTGAGTTCTGGAATTTGTTGCAGGAGGATGTGGTCAGGATAATATAGCATAGCTGAATTTTAAAAATGTTTGGACAAGGTTCTGAAGGGCAGGACCATTAATAATCATTAGCCATTGAGGGCCGCAGATTGCCACTTCTTCTGGAATAAACAACGGAGAATGGCTCTCCTCCTTTGGATCTGCTGGGTATTTCCAAGTGACATGTGAATTGGGTACTGGTAGAGACAGGGTGCTGGGCTCGATAAACCATTGGTCTGACCCAGCACAGCATTTCTTATGTTCTTTTTGTGAAGTAAATGGCAAATTTTGACATTAACATTTTTAAAGATTTGTCCAAATGTCTATATCATGACTATGAATTGTTGGTAGTTTTAACAGGCTGGCACTGTACAGGTTTACTTTAAAAAGTACCAGCCATGTTTGTAACACACCACAGTAACACAACTAAGAGGTGGACAGGCAAATATTAGAGGCCACAGCCATTTGCTGTCATAAGCTGTGATAACCAAATTTAATTCAAATATGAGTTTTGCAGAAGTTTGTATTTTAGTTTATGGAGGTTTGAATGGAATGTGTCCACAGAAATGAAACAGTAATGTGTATGCATGAAGAATGAAGATCACACCTGTTTGATTTCAGTTCGGTGCTACAGGGTTGGCAGGGCAGGCCAGCAACAGTGGAGACTGCTCCCATTCAAAAGGCCCAGGATTGAGTCTGAACCTGACTTTTTTAATCCTACTGGTTAGGTTTGGCAATATGGCAGGCAAAGTATCCACAGCCCCTGGACTGGACTTCTGACTGTTACTCAGAAGCAATACCAACCAGTGAGTGTAACATGCATTTGTGTCAGGCTCCAAAGACAGCTGCAGTTCATCCTCTTGACTAAGACCTGTACTTATGAAAATCAGGTGGGGAACTGGGGGGAGAGGAGATGATGGCTGGTAATTTGTATGCAGGACATCTAGTACTGAACAGCAGTGGATGCTGGGTAGTATAATAATATTAATTTTATACAATATGGTGTTACAATTGTGTATTAACAGAAATGGCACTAAAAATTGTTAAAAAGTACTGAAAATTAGGGCAGCTGCTTATCCATTCAGTTACTCAGCTAACACTGGCTATTTTGGGGATGTTCTGGGGTACAGTCAGCACTTGGCCGGTTAAGTGCTAGTATTCAGAACGTAACTGGCCATGTTAACTGCATAAATAGAACTGCATAAAAGTCAGCCCTATCTTTATGCAGTAACCCATAACTGGTTAAGTACTGAATATTGCACTGGCTATGTGTTAGCTGGTTCCACAAACCTGCAAATTCAGTCCCAATACCCAGACATGGCCCTAGACTGAATTTCTGGGTTTAGTGCCGGCTGTGGTCAGCAAAAGGCTGAACTCCGTCAAATCGTGACTCTGCCCAAACTCCACCCCTAAACACATCAACGTGCAGGTTGCATAAAAATACAGCCTTCTTGGCATGCTTATGCTTGTATATTCATAACTCCTTGGGCAATTTTATAAAATCCCCTCTAGGTTTGTATCTTTCACATAGTTTTGAATATTAAACAGCAATGGTAGCAACTACAAGTGAGTCTGTCTTCATCATAGCTATTTAGAGGACAAATTCCCAAACCATTTACCCAGGTGAACTGGCCTATTTGAAAATGCCTTCCACTGCCTGACTAAAACTATATACAGGCTTCCATAGCACCAAGGCTGTCCCAACCATTAAGTGGACTAGGTATCTGCCTAGGGTCGTACAATTTGGGGGATGGCACAGTCACAGCAATGTGTCTATGTTCAGCACTTCCTCATCCTTCCCCACCCCCTCCCCCCACCAAGTTGCTCAACAGCTTCCCTTCCTTACCTCCTCCACGGTGGTACTGGCATGTCACTTGCTTGCTGACACAAAACTCGCTGCACCCAGTCTACACATGCTCAAGGTTGAAGGTCTGACAGATCAAATCCCCTCTGGACTATCTGTTTCAGATGGGATGGGACCAGGTAGGCCTTTGAGCATATGCAGAAGATTAAGGCCTCGCACTGGCCACACAACTGTTGTGTTGGTAAGCTGATTGACATACCGGTGCTGTTGCAGATGGTGTAAGAAAGAGAAATAAAGCCAGAAAACATCTTGGGTGGTGGATGGGTTAATACTGGACATGGGGGGGGGGGGGGGGGGGGATAGGGAAGGAGAGATATACTAGACAGCATAGGGGAGGTAGTATATAGGGAAGGAGAAAGATGGTGGATACTACAGGAGGGAGAGGAAAGTAGAGATGCTGGACACCACATGGCAGGAAGGAGGAGGTAGTAGAGAAGGGGAGAATAGATGTGAGGGCAGGAGAGTAGCTATCATTGAGTGAGCCCAGCAAAAAGCCCAGGACTGCCCATTGCTAGGGGCCACCTGCTGTGCCACTTCTCTTTTGCATTTGCTCCCGGCTGTCCTGCGGGTCCAGCACTCTATCTCCTTTCCCTGCCCTTCCCACAGGTTTGGCATCTTTCCCTCTACTTTTCCTACCCCTCCCCCACCCTCCTCATGGTAACGCAAAGTAAAAATGGATCACCAGCAGCAACAGTAATGCAAAGACACTGCCAGCCAGCCAACCCCTCAGTCTTCCCACTGCTGTGTTCTGTCTCCTCTGACACATCTTACTGTGGGTGGGATGCAGCAGAGGGTCACACCCTCTGGTCGCTGCTCACCAGCTCCTGCACCAGCAGCAACGCTTCTCAGCTTCAGACAGCGCCGACATCGGAGTACTGAAGGTAAACACCACAGACCCCCATCCCCCCACAGAGCTTCCAGCGCTGCCAAGCGCTCCTCCATTCAGTTCACTTCCTGCTTTTTAATTTAACCCCCCCCCCCCCCGCAGCACTTACCTCAGCAGCCTGAAGTAGATCTCTCTGGTTTTGTTTTTTTTTAATCAGGAGGGAGGAGAGAATAGCTGGGGCCAGAGAAAGCAGGGTACAGATGCCCAGGAACACGAAGGGGAAAGGGAGAGGGACCTGGCACCACCAGGTATACCCCCCCCCCAAAAAAAATTCCCAAGATCTGGTACCTCAATCCTGATCCAGGCTCAAGGGCTAGGAGCCGAATCAATCCAGAGCTGCAGTTATGACCCTCCACCTGCTAGATAGAGAGAATACTATATGTGCACATGACCACATATAGCTATCTCTGAAGTTCTCTATCTCCATCTGCTGGTAGAGGGACATAACCCAAAAGTCTCTATCTGTGGGATGCCATGGAAGCGCATGTCTAAAAGATTTGTCTACGGTATCAGATACCCTTGCAGCAACTCTGCATAGCACATATATATTTATCTGGCTTTAAAAGAGGTATTCCCAGGGTGTGTTTAAATTGAGCAAGAAAAACAGTGTAAGTTATAGCAAGTGAAACTGCACAGCAAGAAATGTCTTTACACAGTGCTGTTCAAAGCATTGCTATCTCCTGGTGCTGAATATATTAATAATAACATCCAATAGGGAAAATTCTATTTGTAAACACAAAGTACTATTATTAAACCAAATATCACTGTACTCTCTGTTAATTTATTAATACTTTTAATTCAAACTGTATAAACCTTTTGATAAAAAATAGTTTTACACATATAAACACAAAACCCGTGTAACATGCAACACATATCCCCCACCAGTGCTTATAACGTTACTGGAGCTTCTTATTTAATTAAGCATATACATACATCCTCTGCTAAGATATTCTAAATATATCAATATAGCCTTGATGATTATTCGTAGTCCATAATCCATATCATACTTATATTGTCCACTCTATCTTTGAGGTATATAGATGCCAGGTGAAATATATATATACCAAGAGCTTTGTATGGGAAGACCCCTTTCAAAGTACTCTTTAATCTTTTGTCTTTTGTCTTTTCAATCCATCCAGTATAGAAGCTTCCAGTGCTAGAAGCACCTATGGCTCATCTTTATTCCACCTTGTTCTCTCATTCAAATCACATTTCCTTCTTCGGTTCTCAATGCGAGTTCGCATTTCGCTCTCAGCTTCATCAGGAGAACCACAGTCAACACCCTAGACGAACACATATAAACCTATATAACATAACACCACACACTCCTCTACAATCCTTATCAAAAAAATATATATATAACAACCATCATTCATCTATTAATATCAAAAACAAGTAATTGGCAACTTACCCAGCGGGCTAATTTCCCGGTCTGGGCCAACAGGAAATGACGACATTCAGCTCTTGAGCGGAGTCTGGATGTCGCATATATATACCACATCCAGCCCCGCCTCCTAACTACCGACTAGTTCAAATCCATTCCACCTCTAAATTTAATCCCAGAGGGATAACAGTTTTCCACTGATAAATAAAGCGTTGTTCAATGTTAAATAAGATTTCACTCACATTGCCACCCCGATTCTCCACGGGAACCTGTAGCAATGCTATGCACTTTATATCTTCTATAGTATGTTTGTGTTCCTTCCAATGAACAACCAAAGGGGCATCATCCCTCATATTCCTGATATTGCTGATATGTTCCGCTAATCTGATCTTCAATTTCCTTTTTGTGTGTCCAATATAATATTTTTTACACGGGCAAATTATACAGTAAACTACCCGTTCACTATTGCAATTCGTAACAGATCGAAGATAAAAATATTTATTTTGAAAACCTGGTATAACTAAAACATTCGTGGACATCGCGTATTTACAATACACACAGTTGTTACATGGGGAATGATGTCCCCCAGATTTGTTCCTGCGAGGACGTTTCACCAACTCACCTAAATTTAATTTACGACTATATGCCATTTTTGGGTGTTCTTTGAACACTGGATGAATACTTAAAATGTGCCAAAACTTATGAATTATTTGTCTGATCATTGGAGCCCTGCGGGAAAACGGAAGAACACAAGCAATTGGTTTAACCTTTGATTTCTGTTTTGGGATAAAAAGCCAATCCCTCTGGGCATATCGGGCCCGTTTGTAAGCCCGTTTAAGTACTGATAGTGGGTACCCTCGTTGGAGAAATCTCTCTGTCATATTATAAGCCTGATTTTTAAATTCTTCTAAAGAAGAACATAACCTACGTAATCTCAAATATTGTCCAACAGGGACCCCTTTTCTTAACGCTGTATGATGGAAACTTGAATAATGTAACAGGGTATTTCTATCAGTACTTTTCCTATAAATGGAAGTCGATAAGTCATCATAATTCGTTTTACTAATTTTAATGTCCAAAAATTCCATGACCTCCCTGGAAATTCGCGCCGTAAATTGAACACATGGATCGGCCCTATTCAGATATTTTATAAATTTACCCAATTCTTCTTCCGAGCCTTTCCAGAACAATATTACATCGTCTATATACCGACGCCATAGCACGATATGTTCGTGCCATGGGGAAGGATAGACGTATTGCTCTTCAAATCTTGTCATATATAGGCAAGCTAATGAGGGGGCAACAGTAGCGCCCATAGCTATACCTCTCTTTTGGCGATAAAACATCTTTTCAAATTGAAAATAATTAAACCCAATGACCCAAAAGAGAAGCTGGCGAAAAGCTAATCTCTTTTCAAGGCTATATTGATATATTTAGAATATCTTAGCAGAGGATGTATGTATATGCTTAATTAAATAAGAAGCTCCAGTAACGTTATAAGCACTGGTGGGGGATATGTGTTGCATGTTACACGGGTTTTGTGTTTATATGTGTAAAACTATTTTTTATCAAAAGGTTTATACAGTTTGAATTAAAAGTATTAATAAATTAACAGAGAGTACAGTGATATTTGGTTTAATAATAGTACTTTGAGTTTACAAATAGAATTTTCCCTATTGGATGTTATTAGTGATACATGTATGGGAATATGGCAACTGCCCAGTGGGATTCTAAGTCTGGGCTTTCAGAGGATAAAATTTCTGAATTATTAGGTGGTACACGTTTATTTTCTGATCCCCACCAATTACAAACATGTGGGTGGGAGGAAATTTTAAGAACGCATAAAGCGCTGGTGAGAACGGAGTTACATTCCGCTGCTCTGATTGAATATTGCCATGCACAAAGGGTCCCACGGGGACTACGCATTAATAAAGAACCACGATTCTTAGGTAATGAGCAGTATGTGACACAATGGAACTCCGTAATCACCAGATGCTCTTTAGATTTAATGTTGTTGACTATCAATGTCCTCCAAGAGGAAATAGCTAAGTTACAACAGGAGTTAAATGAAAAAATTGAAACTATTAAGTTGGCATATGAGAAATCGGTCTTTGATAAACAATGGGAGGAACACAGTTCCAGAGTAGACCAATATCGAAATCAACAACGAGAATTAAAAGTGTCGAAATATAAACGAGATGAGTACGATTATACAAAAGGTTATGTGTACGGATGGATGGATAAGAGAAGTAGAACACGGAGGGGCCGAGGGTCTAGCAGAAAGGTTCAATTTAAAATGTCATCAAGTGATTCCTCAGGAGAAGAAATTTTTAAAAGGGGAAAAGAACAACAAAGGGAGACAGGGCCCATTGGGGGTTTAGATACTGACAATCTTTTACCTGAATCTTTTTTACGGCTATTGCCACAGACTCAGGAACCAACAGATGTAGTCAAATCGACGACAAACAAAAGCAGCACGAGAGGACGCAAGATCAAGAAATAAATACGATAATTAACTTATCTAATTATGCCCTTTCGCGTCATCAGATTGAAGTATTAAATAAAGGACTGTCTTTTGTCCCTTACTCGACTTATGATGCATTTTCCACCAGACAAGGGCTGTATAAGTTTTTTAGAGAGTTAAAATTACGGTTATATTTCGATGCCCCTCAAGCCAAAAATGAAGAGGGTGGTTTTTTACCACGCACAGGAGTGAAGTCCCGTTGGTCCCCGCCTGGTCCCCCTGATCCATCTATAATGGCATTTCAAAAATTAGTGTTGAGAGAATTAGAAAGGATGGAGACGGTTAAGATACCATTCAGGTATAACCTCTCTCTGAATCAATATTTGAGTATTCAACAGCTGGCAAATAATGAGCAAATTATAATAATACGAGCGGATAAGGGAGGTTCCACAGTGATTTTAGATAAACAAAAGTATATAAAAGAAGGGTTGCGTCAGCTACAACAAAGGGAATTCTATGATAGCTTATCCTATGATCCTACTGGATATCTACAAAATTTGATAACTGGGTATGTAGGAAGGGCAGTGATGAATGGGATATTCTCGGTAAGAGAACAACAATTCCTTTGCCACCCTAATCCGAAAATCCCTTATATATATTTTGTTCCAAAAGTTCACAAATCCATGGTGGACCCCCCGGGACGCCCGATAGTATGTACCAGAGATTCTGTACTAGAACCTCTTTCAAAATTAGTTGATAAGTATCTTCAACCTTGGGTTAGTACAGCGGCCTCATATGTCCGTGACTCTACAGATTTTATTCATACTTTGGATCAGATTAAAGATCAAGGGCTAGTTAGGGATACTACCTTTTTGGTGGGCCTTGACGTAGTAGCCCTGTACACAAATTTACCCCAAGATGGAGTTGTTGAAGTAGCTGGTGCCTATCTGGAACGGTGTGACATCCCTAATGAAAAGAGATTAGCTTTTCGCCAGCTTCTCTTTTGGGTCATTGGGTTTAATTATTTTCAATTTGAAAAGATGTTTTATCGCCAAAAGAGAGGTATAGCTATGGGCGCTACTGTTGCTCCCTCATTAGCTTGCCTATATATGACAAGATTTGAAGAGCAATACGTCTATCCTTCCCCATGGCACGAACATATCGTGCTATGGCGTCGGTATATAGACGATGTAATATTGTTCTGGAAAGGCTCGGAAGAAGAATTGGGTAAATTTATAAAATATCTGAATAGGGCCGATCCATGTGTTCAATTTACGGCGCGAATTTCCAGGGAGGTCATGGAATTTTTGGACATTAAAATTAGTAAAACGAATTATGATGACTTATCGACTTCCATTTATAGGAAAAGTACTGATAGAAATACCCTGTTACATTATTCAAGTTTCCATCATACAGCGTTAAGAAAAGGGGTCCCTGTTGGACAATATTTGAGATTACGTAGGTTATGTTCTTCTTTAGAAGAATTTAAAAATCAGGCTTATAATATGACAGAGAGATTTCTCCAACGAGGGTACCCACTATCAGTACTTAAACGGGCTTACAAACGGGCCCGATATGCCCAGAGGGATTGGCTTTTTATCCCAAAACAGAAATCAAAGGTTAAACCAATTGCTTGTGTTCTTCCGTTTTCCCGCAGGGCTCCAATGATCAGACAAATAATTCATAAGTTTTGGCACATTTTAAGTATTCATCCAGTGTTCAAAGAACACCCAAAAATGGCATATAGTCGTAAATTAAATTTAGGTGAGTTGGTGAAACGTCCTCGCAGGAACAAATCTGGGGGACATCATTCCCCATGTAACAACTGTGTGTATTGTAAATACGCGATGTCCACGAATGTTTTAGTTATACCAGGTTTTCAAAATAAATATTTTTATCTTCGATCTGTTACGAATTGCAATAGTGAACGGGTAGTTTACTGTATAATTTGCCCGTGTAAAAAATATTATATTGGACACACAAAAAGGAAATTGAAGATCAGATTAGCGGAACATATCAGCAATATCAGGAATATGAGGGATGATGCCCCTTTGGTTGTTCATTGGAAGGAACACAAACATACTATAGAAGATATAAAGTGCATAGCATTGCTACAGGTTCCCGTGGAGAATCGGGGTGGCAATGTGAGTGAAATCTTATTTAACATTGAACAACGCTTTATTTATCAGTGGAAAACTGTTATCCCTCTGGGATTAAATTTAGAGGTGGAATGGATTTGAACTAGTCGGTAGTTAGGAGGCGGGGCTGGATGTGGTATATATATGCGACATCCAGACTCCGCTCAAGAGCTGAATGTCGTCATTTCCTGTTGGCCCAGACCGGGAAATTAGCCCGCTGGGTAAGTTGCCAATTACTTGTTTTTGATATTAATAGATGAATGATGGTTGTTATATATATATTTTTTTGATAAGGATTGTAGAGGAGTGTGTGGTGTTATGTTATATAGGTTTATATGTGTTCGTCTAGGGTGTTGACTGTGGTTCTCCTGATGAAGCTGAGAGCGAAATGCGAACTCGCATTGAGAACCGAAGAAGGAAATGTGATTTGAATGAGAGAACAAGGTGGAATAAAGATGAGCCATAGGTGCTTCTAGCACTGGAAGCTTCTATACTGGATGGATTGAAAAGACAAAAGACAAAAGATTAAAGAGTACTTTGAAAGGGGTCTTCCCATACAAAGCTCTTGGTATATATATATTTCACCTGGCATCTATATACCTCAAAGATAGAGTGGACAATATAAGTATGATATGGATTATGGACTACGAATAATCATCAAGGCTATATTGATATATTTAGAATATCTTAGCAGAGGATGTATGTATATGCTTAATTAAATAAGAAGCTCCAGTAACGTTATAAGCACTGGTGGGGGATATGTGTTGCATGTTACACGGGTTTTGTGTTTATATGTGTAAAACTATTTTTTATCAAAAGGTTTATACAGTTTGAATTAAAAGTATTAATAAATTAACAGAGAGTACAGTGATATTTGGCTGAATATATTAAACCACTTAAGAAGTTGATTCTTCTTTTGGAAGAAATCCTATGAAGGTCTTTTTTGATTAATAAGTGCTCTTCATAGACTTCTCCTTGGATCCAATGTCAACATCTGTCAGAACAGATTTCGGATTCAATGTCAGGACAGATTTCCCCACAGTATTTTAGGAGCAGTCTTTGCTTTAAGTATTGCAAAACTTGGTCACTTTATCAACTGAAAATCATTGTTAAGGAGGGAATGTACAACACTTTACCTCTTTTTTTGATGGAATCTGCCAGCTTTTCTTCAATATCAGCTACGGGGGCATGTAATTTAATGGATGTTGGTCTTGACCTTGGCTTGCTGTTAAGTTTCTGTTGAACTGATGATTTCACGTCCTGATGCATCTGTATTCCATTACAGGGCTGAGGGTGTAACTCTACTGACAGTCCATTCTGTTCTTCAATCTTCTTTTCTGTAGGGGAATATCACATGATAATTGGGGATAGCAGTGAAAACTTCACACATAATGGTCTGTATTATTGGAAATGGCAACATTTTGGTACAGGGTTGGTCAGTTACCTAAATCTTCAACCAGGAACATTAGAATATATGTCTCCTGCAAACAGATTATACAAAATTGTAGCATATTTATTTTTAAGGCTGCAGGAAGAGAGTAAGGATCTTTCATGTTAATTTTTGAAAAGGTATTCCAATAGAACTTACAGTGATAACAAATGCGATTTAAAGTTATCCAAAGATCTTAGGGGCAATTTTCCTGAAGTAAAGTTTGTCTTCCATGATCAAACATGCAATGGACCCTATGATCTCCACTTAACGGGAAATAAAATATGGGCCACAAAATGACATTTGGTGGATTGAGGATATTCTTCAAGAGTCAAATAGCATGCAATATTAACAGGCACCCTGTTGAAGAATACTGTGCACTACTGAACAATGGTACATGGCTCAGTAGTGTGCATTATTAGGCCACAGTATGCACTATTAGTGACCCTACCCCTCAAAAAGAAACAAATGTAAAAACCACAATAAAATGGAAAACAAATCCCATACATGAAACAGGAAACTAAACAAAACATAGAGGGGCATAATTGAAAAGGGACAACCATCTTTAAGGGTGCCCATCTCTGAGGACGTCCCCACGAAGGGGCGGGGCATCCCGTATTATCGAAACAAAATGGGTGTCCATCTTTCGTTACAATAATACGGTCGGGGATGTCCAAATCTCAACATTTAGGTTAACCTTAGAGATGGTCGACCTAAATGTTGAGATGGTCGACCTTAGAGATGGACGATCTCGGTTTTCACCGATAATGGAAACCGAGGACGCCCATCTCAAAAATGACCAAATCCAAGGCATTTGGTCATGGGAGGAGCCAGCATTCGTAGTGCACTGGCCCCCTCACATGCCAGGACACCAACCGGGCACCCTAGGGGGCACTGCAGTGGACTTCACAAATTGCTCCCAGGTGCATAGCTCCCTTACCTTCGGTGCTGAGCCCCCCCAAACCCACTCCCCACAACTGTACACCACTACCATAGCCCTTAGGGATGAAGGGGGGCACAGACATGTGGGTACAGTGGGTTTCGGGTAGGTTTTGGAGGGCTCACATTTACCACCACAAGTGTAACAGGTGAGGGGGGGGGACGGGCCTGGGTCCACCTGCCTGAAGTGCACTGCACCCACTTAAAACTGCTCCAGGGACCTGCATACTGCTGTGATGGAGCTGGGTATAACATTTGAGGCTGGCACAGAGGCTGGAAAAAAATGTTTAAAAAAATTGGGGGGGGGGGGGGGGGTTGGAGGGGTGGTGACCACGGGAGGAGTAAGGGGAGGTCATCCCCGATTCCCTCCGGTGGTCATCTGGTCAGTTCGGGCACCTTTTCGAGGCTTGGTCATAAAAAAAAGTGACCAAGTAAAGTCGGCCAAATGCTCGTCAGGGACACCCTTCTTTTTTCCATTATTGGCCGAGGATGCTCATCTCTTAACCATGCCCCCATCCCGCCTTCGCTATGCTGCCGACAAGTCCCTGTAAACTTTGGTCGTCCCCGTAACGGAAAGCAGTTGAGGATGCCCAAAATGGGCTTTCGATTATGCCGATTTGGGTGACCCTGAGAGAAGGACATCCATCTCCCGATTTGTGTTGAAAGATGGGCGCCCTTCTCTTTCGATTATGCCCCTGATAGTAACATAGTAGATGATGGCAGATAAAGACCTGTAAGGTCTATCCAGTCTGCCCAACAAGATAAAACTCATAGCATAAGGTATGATGTGATACTACATATGCATACTTCCTTGACGAGACAGACGAGGCAGAGGGGTAATAACAATTCACAATAAACCACTAGCCCTGGTTGATTCCCTCACACAAAAATTAAATGGAATAGAACCAGTACTCCTACAAGCCAATGCCCATCTCAGGATGGGAATCTTCTTGGTATATTGTCCACCATCTGGCACAGAAGAAGGCCAGAAAGACATGGAGGTGTATTTTCAAAGCACTTAGGCTTGCAAAGTTACATTGTAACCTATGGAACTTTGTAAATCTAAGTGCTTTGAAAATGACCCCCCCCCCCCCCCTATTAACATAGTAGATGACAGCAGATAAAGACCTGTAGGATCCATCCAGTTTGCCCAACAAGATAAAACTCATAGCATAAGGTATGATGTGATACTACATATGCATACTTCATCTTGATTTGTCCTTGCCATTTTCAGGGCACAAACCATAGAAGTCTGCCTGGCACTGGCCTTGTTCTCCAGCTACTGAAGCTGTCATCAAAGCCCCACTCCAGCCCATCCAAATCTGTCCAGCCACAATAAGGGCACAGACTGTAGAAGTTTGCCCAGCAGTGGCTTTGCTTCCCAAACCCAAAGTTTAATGGTTCTCTAATGAGAAAGATATTCCTTCTAATCTAGTTCTTTCTAATGGAATAGTTTTAAATGTAGAAAAAAGAATCTAGGGTCTTGGGCATCATCTTGGATTATTCCTTAACTTCTGAAGCTCAGATTAATCAAGTTTGAAAAAAACATCTTTTTTTTTTCCGTGTGCATCAATTGAGACTGATAAGGCCTTATTTCCATACATCACATTTTGTTTTGATGGTTCAAATGTTAGTTTTATCCAACTTGGACTATTATAATTCATTGTACGTTGGTCTAAGTAGTAAGTTCGCTAAATTACAGCTTTTACAGAATACTGCAATATGGCTAATTTTTCAATTGAGAAAGTATGATAGTGTTTCAAGTCACTTGAAAGAACTAAATTGGTTTCATGTTTATGCATGAATTACCTTTAAGGCTGTGTGCTTGGGGCCCTGTTTACTACAGTGACCTAGCATTTTATTTATTTATTTTCAATTACATTACAAGTATATACTTGTTTAAGAAAATTGGTTGATAGAGATAACAAATATCAAAGGAAAATTTTTACCATCTATATTAAATATTTCTCAAACCAATATAAGTCCATATAAAGGAGTTCAAAATTTCAATATTGTTGAAAATTTAGATAAACAAAAATATAATAGAAAAGATTAGACGGACGTGCATTGGACTCTATATTTCAATATCAAGCATCATTACTAGTTGGAAGATATTACTCCAACTGCCCTTCTTGTTGTAATAAATGACTCAAGTTGGGAAGGGTCATAAAATACAAAATTTTCAGATTGGTAGTTAACTAAACATTTGCACAGAAATTTAAGAAAAAAGGATGCTCCCAGTTGAATCGTTTCTTCTTTCTTCTGAAGAAATCTTTTACGGCGCACTTGTGTTTCCCTCGACACATCAGGATATACACTAATTTTTAGTCCCTTAAAAAGGTTTTCTCGATTTTTATAAAACAACTTTAATGTCCAAACTTTGTCCAGTGACAAGGCTACCGTAGCCACCAATGTGGCCGGTACTACTTGTTCTGTATCTGAAATTTCTAGTAATGCTGTTATATCCAGAGGTTGATTTTCTTGTACTTGTTGGTTTCTGGGTGGAATATAGAAAACTTGCGCAAATGGAGGTATATTCTCCTCCTTTATTTGGAGTATTCCCTTGAAGTATAATTTTAACATCTCTTGGTGCCATAGTAGTGACCTAGCATTTTTAGCGCGTGCACAAAATTTGCACGTGCTGTGTAGGCACCCATAGGAATATTGTGGGTGCCTACACAGTTAGCGCGCGCTAATGGTTATCGTGCACTAAAAGCACTAACGTGCCTCTAGCATGGCTTAGTAAACAGGGCCCTAAGTTTTTCAGGTAATATATCTGAACTCTTAATTCAACTTTTTTCTGTTTTTACAATTCTGTTCAAGTTCGTAAGAGTTTACAATTGAAAAATCTGTTTTTTAAGGATATTCGGTTCAAGAGTCAGCTTGGTTCTATGTTCTCTTTTCAGGCCATCTCCATGTGCAATAATTTACCTGCTCCGATTCGATGATAGTTAGACTATATATGATTATGCAAAAAGCTTAAAACTCTTTTATTTGATACATTTTATGGATGATTTTATGTTTATTGTTATGATGTATTCTTATTGTTTTCTAATTTTGTTGTGTTTTTCATTTATAAATCGCCTGGATCCTCCTGTTGGGATAGGTGCGGTATATAAAGGGGGAAGGGGAATGGGACTTGATATACCACCTTTCTGTGGTTTTTGCAACTACATTCAAAGTGGTTTACATATTATATACAAGTACTTATTTGTACCTGGGACAATGGAGGGTTAAGTGACTTGCCCGGAGTCACAAGGAGCTGCAGTGGGAATCAAACCCAGTTCCCCAGGATCAAAGTCCGGTGCACTAACCACTACACAATTAGATTAGATTGCTGGAGTTGCCATCTACGCACTGCTAAGTTTGCTTCGTTCCATTCTTTCCATACAGGATTCCTTTGTGTTTATCACACACATTTTAAAATTCTGTTACCGTTTTCATCTCCACACCTCCCATGGGAGGCCATTCCAGGTATCATTCATTTCATTTCAGTATTTATATACCACTTACACTTATGTGGTTTACAGTTTCATTTTGCTCTCTGACTATTCCTGAGTTAGCCCCCCCTGCAACCTAAATTCATGACCTCTAGTTCTACCACCTTCCTGTCTCTGGAAAAGGTTTGTGTGCATATTAATATCTTTCAAATATTTGAATGTCATATCACCCCTGTTCCTTCCTCCAGGTTCCTTCCTTCAGGTCATCAAGTCTCTCCTCATACGTCTTGCGGGGCAAACTTCATACCATTTTCATTGCTTTTCTCTAAACTGCTTCAAGTCTTTTTACGTTCTTACCTATATACATACGACTTCCAAAACTGAACACAGCATTCCAGGTGGAGCCTCATCAATGACTTCTACAGGATCATCAACTTCTCCTTTCTTTTGCTGGTTATACCCCTCTCTGTGCAGCCTAGCATCCTGCTGGTCATTGTCACCACCTTGTAAAGCTGTTTCATCACATTGAGATCCTCAGACACCATCACTGCACGGTCCCCCTCCTGAGCTGTGCTCATCAATCTCTCGTCTCCTATCTCAAACATTTCCTTCAGATTTCTGCACCCCAAATGAATCACTCTGCACTTCACATTAAATTTTATCTGCCAGATCTCTGACCATTCTTCTAAATTTTAAAGATCTCTCACGGGTTCTACTTCCTCCAGGGTATCCACTCTATTTACTATCTTCATGTCATCTGCAAAAAGGCAATCTTTTCCTTCTAACCCTTCAGCAATGTCTCTCACATATATATTAAACAAACATTTTGGCCAGCATGCTCCTAAGAAACATTGCTATACATCTTTTGATAGCCCTTAGTCTTAGAAATTCATAACTGTATAAATGTATGATGTATTATTAAATCAGTGGCATAGCCACGGGTGGGCACAGGCCCACTTAGCAGCTGCACAGCAGCAATATGGCTGGCGGGGCTCTCCAAGCTCCAGCAGCTAAACAGTTCCAGCATCTCTCCCTCCAGGAAATTGGGGGGGGTCATCTAACTCCACTTCCCCAACTCCCCACCCCCACCCCAGGTAACTTAGGTCTTCATCAGTAGTGAGCAGCATCACATTTCTCCTGCTTGTGCCAGCTTCAACTTTCCCTCTAATGCAACTTTCTATTCATGGGACCAGGAAGTTATGTCCGAAGGAAGGCTTGGAGCTGGCGTGAGCAAGAGGAATGAGTTGCTGCTCGCTGCAACAAAGACCTAAAGGATTTAAAGGTACCGGGGGGTGTCAGGAGAGTGGAGTTAAGTGACCCCCCCCCCAACTGCCTAGGGGAGAGGGAGAGATGCCAGCCTGCAAGGGGGCAGGGTTGTCGTGCTCATCCACTTTGGGCTCAGGCCTGCCCAAAATTGGGTGTCTGTCTACACCCCTGGACTAAACAAATGATATATAAGACATACTTGTGTTAAAGAATTTACATGTGTGTGCAATGTGCATGGACTGCAAGTATGTGTAAAATGTAACTAAATGAGTTTGAAAAAAATATAAAACTGTGTATGCAAATAAACTAGATTCAGAAATGGATACACATGATGATTAACATATTATTCAGGCTAATGTAAGTGTTAGGATAAGTCAGAGTGCTTTTTAGAAGTACCCTGTGGAACTGGTACATTAAAAGCCCCTTTCACACTGGAAAGTTTCATTAATATTTAAAAATAGGAGAGTTCGTAAAATTTCTTGGGGTATTGTCTAAAACAGTAAAAGAGGGTTTGTTCAAGCTATGTTTGTACAAGCATAATCACATTATAATTTCTCTCACAAGTTACGTAAGCTGCAGCAACATTTTAGCCTAAGGTTATACCAGTCTCATAAATATATTCAGCTCAGAGGACTGTTAGTGGTCGATAAAAGGCACACATGTGTTTAGATGAATAAATATTTGTAACAATATCTGCAAACAAAGTGGAGGATATTAACAGGACATCTATGGTAGCTCCTTTCTCCATTTTTATGGCCATGAATATCTCTATTTACAACAATTGCTATTCAAGAAATCCTAAATATTTTTGGCATATGTACATTGGAGGCTAAAACACATGGGAGAAATCAAACCCACAAAATCAAGAAACAGTTTTTAAAATATGTGTTCTATACTACTTAGGAAAAAATCAGGAACAAAAAAAATTACAAAATGCCCTATGAGAACTAGGAATAAAACTACTGAATCAACGGTTTTGTCCGACTTCAGACAAATTCTGACATTTAAAATCCCCCTTACCTCCCTCCCCCACCCCACATTTTATATGGACAAGATGTTGCTCAGTCAAAATTCATCTAGCAATAAATAATAAAAATTAAGAATGCAGGGGGTATGGTTTCACTTTCTTTGGATTTAGCTCATGTCTTTTCATTGATAGCTCAAGGTGAGCTACATTGAGGCACAGGAGATATTTCTCTGTTCCCAGAAGACTTATAATCTACCCCCCCCCCTTTTTTTTTTACAAAGTCGCTACAGCAGCCCCTAGTGTGGCTTTATAAAAGGGGGGGGGGGTAAGTTTGTACCTGAGGCAACAGAGGGTCAGTGGCGTTCCTGGGGGGGCGGTGGGTGCGGTCCACCCCGGGTGCACGCCGCTGGGGGGGGGGTGCCGCACGCCTGTTTGGTCCGCTTGTTCCGTGCTCCCTCTGCCCCGGAACAGGTTACTTCCTGTTCCGGGGCAGAGGGAGCATGGAACGAACGAAGCCAACAGGCGCGCGGCACCCCCCCCCCCCCCCAGCAGGTAAAAATGAACGGGGGGGGGTGTCATTTCACCAGGGGGAGGTGTTGTTTCGCCGGGCGGGGGCACATCGGCGATCCGCCCCGGGTGTCAGCCGCCCTAAGAATGCCACTGCAGAGAGTGATATGACCTGCCTAAGATCACCAAGAGCATCAGCAGGACCTAAACCCTGTTTCTCAGGCTATTCCTCTAATCACTAAGCAACTCCTCCACTCCAGAGTCAGTGTTGCCCTGACAGACCCAGCCAGGTAATATTACTCACGTCAGCCAAATAGTCAATCAACTATAGCACACATATTCAGCCCATATGAATTAAAGCTAATATTTATAAAGTTAATTAGCAGTCAGTATGCACTGACCTGTCACCGCACGTGTAGCGTTTGAGCCCTTACTGCTAGATCAATGGGTGGCATTAAGGGCTCAGGCCATAAATAGGCACGCTTTCAATTTTACCACAGGCCCTTTTCTCGGCCCATTTTTCCCAGACGCAGTAAAAACTGGCCCGGTGTGCGCATAAAATACACTCCCACACTACCGTAGGCCACTTTTTGCCACAGCTTAGTAAAAGGACCCCCCGGTGCAGTTAGAGAAATACAGATCCTCTATTTTTTACATTATTGGCCCCAGACTTTGGAATGCCTTGCCTGCTGAGCTTCGTGCAGTACAAAGCATAATACAATTTAAGAAAGAATTAAAAACTTACTTTTTTCATCAAATGTATGGATAAGAGGAGCAATGAATTTAGTACATCACTTTTACTCTAAGATGTCTGAACGTTATGTCATTATGGACTCCTTTTACAAAGAGGCGGTACCTGTACCACTGCTTTGCCATGCGTGAATTCGGCACTGCAGCTGGGCTCCTGCAGGAATCCGGCGGTAGTGCCTGCTCCCAATGTGCGTCAGATTTATTTTAAATTTTTAGTGCTGGGGTAGCATGGGAGCCCTTTATCGCCTCCTAAATAGGCAGCAGTAAGGGCTCCTCCGGGAAATGGCCGCAAGGCAAGTGTTTCATTTACCACATGGCCATTTCTATCTCCCACCCAGAATTTCCTTTTACCAGATGATGGTAAAAGGGGGGCCTCTGCGCGCAGGTTTGCACCACCATAGGGCTCCTTTTACCACCACTTGGTAAAAGGGGCCGTTTATGATGATGATGTGAACTTATTTGTTTTTACGTTGTTTTTTTGTGCTTAATATTGTTTGTCTTATATACTGTGTCTGTGATATGTTATCCGCTTAGAATTTGGAGACAGTGTGGAATATAAATATATTTTATTATTATTATAAGTACTAGTCCTATATAATAATTTGTACCTCCAACGTTCTCTGGCTGGCTGGGTTCGTAACATCTCCTGATGTCAGCAAGCCTCCAGCATTCCCTTCCCTCTCACTGTCCCACCCTCACATAACGATGTAATGACATCAGAGGAGGGCGTAACAGTGAGAGGGAAGGGAACGCTGGAGGCGAGCTGACGTCAGGATGTTACGAACGGAACGGAAGCCAGCCAGCCAGAGAACTTTCAGGTACAAATCAGTGGACACAGATGGGAGGACAGGGAAGAGGAGAATCGCTGGACATGGAGGGCATGAGATGGGAGGGGAGGGAACAATCGCTGGACATGGAGGGGAGGGCAGGGGGAGAGAGGAAAAAAAAACGCTTACACGAGAGCCTTCCTAGGGCCCATTTCATTGTTGTCGAAACGGGCTTGGTTCCACTAGTATTCTGTAAATTTATGCATGCATCTGGCGTCTAAATTTAGGTGACCTGTTAGAGAAAGAAGAGGACAGTGCCAAGCAGCCCTTGCCCAGGAATTCCTTTCTACAGTAGATAGAGTGTATATGAAATGGCACCATCCGGAGGGTGGGTAACTTTCTAAAAGACAATTTATGCAGGTAATGTACTGTTATATATCTCTTAAAACTGCCCATATAAAACCCAATTGTGCATGGGGCAGCTGGATTGGAACTGGGATATCCAGGTTGGAATGTACACATTCTCCCAAGTGGCCTAATGGTTAGGGTGGTGGACTTTGGTCCTGAGGAACTGAGTTCAATTCCCGGCACAGGCAGCTCCTTGTGACTCTGGGCAAGTCACTTAACCCTCCATTGCCTGCCGCATTGAGCCTGCCATGAGTGGGAAAGCGCGGGGTACAAATGTAATAAAAATAAATAAAATAAAAATAAAATACATATAAGGTCACTGTGAAATACACATGCAAGTGCTAGCACATCCAGTAGGAGCAGCCGTTTTAGTAAGAAACCTATTCGGTAAAAGAGCAGCATCACTTGGGAGTCTGAATGTGGAAGTCCTGCTTTTATAACCTGCATGAGTGTCAGCATTTACACATGTAAGTGCTGGATTTTACAAAACCTCACATCTAGGAACAGCCAACTGAATAAACTTTTTTTTCAGGTGGTTTTAAATACAATCCCCCCCACCCCCCCCACACACACACACACAATCACTCATGTAAATTCTAAGCTCAAACAAGCATATGACATGCATGTAACATAGTATCATAGTAAATGACGGCAGATAAAGACCTGTACGGTCCATCCAGTCTGCCCAACAAGATAAACTCATTTTACATGTTATGTGATACTTTATATGTATACTCGAGTTAGATTTGTCCTTGCCTTTCTCAGGGCATAGACCATAGAAGTCTGCCCAGTACTGTTCTTGTGCTAAATTCTAAAGCTAACATCAAGCCCCTTAAAATTTACACTCCAGCCCATCCCTATCTATTCAGTCACAATCAGGGCATAGACCATAGAAGTCTGCCCAGCTCCCGTTGTCTCGAAACAGGTGTAAATGCCGATGTCTAGTTCTTTTTAAATATATGTGTACTGTCATTGCAAAGTCAGAATTAAAGGCATATTTTTCAGGGCTACACAAGCCACACACATATTCCCCCTTGCCTTGAAAACCATACTTATTGCAGATCTATACATGTAAATAGCAACTTCCTAACATCAATATATATATATATATATATATATATATATATATATACATACATACATATATATATATTTATACATACATACATACATACTGCATAAGCTTTCTAAAATTATCTCAATGTTTTGAGGACAATTTTCAAGGCAATTTACATAAGGAAAAAAACCCAGCATTTTATTTCTGTGAAATGACTGTCTAAAAATTGCCCTCCTCATATGCTTTTTCACAACCTGAGTCTCTCTAGTTGCACTGAGAAAAGTGTTCCCAGAAGAAGCGTTTAGGTTGGGGGAAGAAATGTATGCATGTATATAGCATTTTTAAAAAAACTTTTGTATGCACTCTTACAGCAAAACTATACCCTCAGAAGAAGCAGGTGAATGTGACCACACTGTGTACCTACAGTAAGTTTCAAAGTACATGCATGTTTTCACTTCGAGAACTGGTATAAAGACTATGGATAAGAAGTGCAAGCAGTCTGTCCTAATGCAGACAGTTTGAAAATTTACCTCCTTTATGTATGCTTAGTCTGATCTCTCAATTTCTACAGCCAAAAGCCTTTGAAAAAGAGCTGTTTGGGGGCTGGTCAAATGGCTCCCTGGAATTTTGGAATTCCTAAACTTCTTGAGTCAGCCAGGGCAGGGCATATTGCACAAGTGACATTAACAACCCCTAGAGAAGGGAGACACTGCTATTGCAAAATGGTGATAACCACTGGACATATTCAGGTTGCAGGTTGTTCAGCGTTCCAGAAGGAGCTTCAGTGTTTGGGCCCTGGCCAAGGGCTATAACTGCAGTGATAGGACTAACTAGTAAGAAGGAGAATGGGGGATTGACAAAAATGGGGTGAAATGCTGGATAATTACAAAGGCTTATAATAGCACAGCCCTGAAGAGGCTGGTTCAGAATTAAATCCAGATATACTAAGCTTTTCCACAAAGACACAAAAGGTGGAAGAAATAACCTTAACATACTGTCCTTTGTTGGAACCCCAAAGGAGCAGGAGAAACTTGCTGTCGAATGTAAAGGCCGAATGAGGGAAGCTCGCATCCTGGAACTAAATGTGTGGCTTCATGGATGGTGCTGACACAAGTGCTTCGGTTTCCTTGAAAATGGAATGATTTTCCAAGCGGCGATGGTGTTCATCTTTTAAGGAAGGGACGAAGTGTCTTCAGTAACAGACTGGCTAAAGTACTAAAGAGTGCTTTAAACTAAATCTGCTGGGGATGAATGAGAAAAGCCCCAAAGTCACTAACAATCCTCAGGAAGGTAAGGCATCAAATACTCCTATAGAAAGGGGGGAAAAAAGGGTAACATACCAATGCCCATTCTATGATAAACAAATGCCTAGCTCTAAAGGCTGCAATGATGGAAGCCGACTTGGATATAGTGGCGGTCACGGAGAACCATGACTGGTTATACCTGGTTATAATCTATTCAAGTAGGACAGGGTAGGAAACAAGGGTGGAGTAGCATTCAGGGCCGGTCTTAGGCAGGGGCGACAGGAGCGGTCACATAGAGCCCCACCCTTCCAGGGGCCCCACAGCGCTACCTCCCGCTCCCCGCCATTCGATCCTCAGCTTTCCTTCCAGCCGCCCTGTGTTTAAAAGTCACGGCAGAGGCAGAGAAAAAGCAGTCTCGCCTCCAGCTTTCCTTTTTCTCTCAGTATGCCACCTTCATGGAAACCGGAAACAGGAAATTGCATCAGAGAAAGGTGATACACTAAGAGAGAAGGGAAGGCTACAGGCGAGCCTGCTTTTTCGCTGCTGCCGCTGTGACATTTAATATACAGAGTGGCTGGAAGGAAAGTAGGGCTGTGGAGAGCTGAGGGCGCATGTGGGGTTGGGGTTGGAACTGAAAAGGGAGGTAAGGTGGGGGCTGGAGCGAGTCACTGGACATGGAGGGGAGGGCAGAGGAGAATCGCTGGACATGGAGGGGATGGGAGGGGAGGGCAGGGAACAGAGGAGAATCACTGGATGTGGATGAGAGGGGAGGACAAGGGGCAAAGGAGAATCGCTGGACTTGGATGGGAGGGGAGGGCTGAGGAGAATCGCTGGACATGGATGGGAGGAGAGGGCAGGGAAGAGAGGAGAGTTGCTGGACATGGATGGATGGATGGACGGGAGGGCAGGAGAAATGCTGGACATTGATGGAGGTGAGGGAAGACAGGAAGGAGATGCATATGGATGGAGGGGAGGGGAGAGAGGAGAAATGCTGGACATAGATGGAGTGGTGGGCACGGAACAGAGGAGAAATGTTGGAGGGAAGGAAAGACAGAGGAAGGAGAAGCACACGAATGGAGGGGAAAGGAGAGAGAAGAAATGCTGGACATAGATGGAGGGGAGGGAAGACAGAGGAAGTAGATGCCCATAGATAGAGGGGAGGGGGAGACTAGAAATGCTGGACTTGAATGGAGGGGAGGGAAGACAGAGGAGGAGATGCACATGGACTTAGGGGAGAGAGGAGAAATTCTGGACACGGATGGAGGGAAGGGAAGAGTTCAAATGCTGGATAAGGATGGAGGAGAGGGAAGAGAGAGGAAGGAGATGCATATGGATGGAAGGGAGGGAAGAACGAGGAAGGAGATGCATACTGACGGAGATGAGGGAAAGGGAAAAGAGAAAAACTAAACATGGCTGGAGAAAATAGGCAAAAGCTGGATCCACTCTATACCTCCTCCAGTCAAGTCCACAGAGGGCCCAACGTTTACCTATGGATGTAGGGCAAGAAATGAAGAAGAAAGGAGGAAAGTAAAGAAATAAATGGTAAGGAAGCCCTGGAAGTGGAGTTAAGGGAGCAGATAGAGAACAGCAGAATCAGATACTGGGACCAACATGATCAGAAGAACAAAATCACAAGACAACAAAGGTAGAAAAAATAATTTTATTTTCATTTTAGTATTTTAGTATTCATGTCCAATTTGGGAATTTACATATGCTGTCTTATTTTGCAATGTATAGCAATGTTCTGTTTTTCTGGTATTGTGCTGCATGCAGAGTCTGTATGCTAATTTGGTTTGTGTCATTTTGGGTATACTGGAGCTGTAACAGCTTACAGAAATTATTTATAATGAAAAAAACCCCGTTATTTTTCTTCTCCTGTACTGGTGTAATATTTTCAATGATTACTGTTGATATGCGCCATGGCTGGTAAAAGGGTGTGGCTAAATGTGCCAACTTTGTCCAGTTCAGCACATTATTAGCAGCCAAGTTCATAGAAAGTTAATTATGTTCAGTGGAAAATAAATCTGTTGGCTCAGGCTGCTTGCTATCTGAATATTCAATTGCTGTTTCATTATTGCTACCAAGTATTACATATTAAAGGGATTAATTTTAATTAATTTATCCAGTCCTTACATGCACATGGTTTTGCTTTTTAAACCCAAAGGTTTCCTAGTATATCATTTTTCATGTTTGAATTAAATTTTTGTATACAAGTTTTGCTTGATTTGTCTTTATTTGAAATAAAAGAAAATGTTTAAAACATATCTTGTCAACAAGGGGCGGCGTTGAGTGGGGGTGTGGCAAGGTGGGGACAGGGCTAGGTGAGACTGGGTGGGGCCCCAGCGAACTGGTCTGCACAGGGCCCCGCAATTGCTAAGACAGGCACTGGTGGCATTATATGTTAAGAATAATATCAAAGTCCAACCAGTCCAACCACACTAAGGTAAGACCCATGGTTCAAGGTTCAGGGCTGAGAATGGAGAAGCCCTCCATGCTCAATCAGGGTAAATATCCATAGACCGATCCCTATAGCTCCTACAGCTAAGGACTTGACCATGAGACAACAGATTGTAGACTGCGCCCTGGGTGTCAGGCCTGAGCAAGACAATATCATCCTGCTGTACCAGTTCAGCTGCATCATCTGCTGAAGGCAGAGAAATACTGGTAAGTTCCAGGGCTGCACCACACTTTATACCTGTAACAACATCACTGAATTGTTAGTATTCTCAGAGTTCATCTGTTGGACAAGGGGTATAATCCCACTTGTCTGGACTAGTCTAGTAGGATGACAAGGAAAAGTCACAATACTATATGTATCTGTTATCCTGTCACGACAATGTTATGAAAATTATGTAAGCCACATTGAGCCTGCAAATAGGTGGGATAATGTGGGATACAAATGCAATAAATAAAAATAAAAGACAAGGAAAAGTCAATTAAGTGATTTCACCTCCTTTCTTCTTCCAATGGGCATCGTCTTCCACTCACCCTTGTTCAAGTGCTGGCATAAGGGATAAGGCAGAGGAAGTGGGAATAAAGTACCTACTCGGGATTGTCGAGACTGGGTCTCGGAACCAGAACCCAGTCCCTCCCCAAACTGATACCCTCAGCTGCACTTTCTTGGGACACCAGCCTGACCAATCTCAAAAAAAAAAAAAAAAAGAAAAACTACAAACAAAAGAATCTTATCACATCAGCAATGTTTATTCTTACCAAGATTATGAACTAAAGAATTTATTAGCAGCAGAATAAAAGCAGGGGAATTGGAAACATAAGAAAAAGGGAAAAGCCGGTGAGAGGAACACATATCTTATTGTTGGGTGAGACCAACACTGAGAGATTTTCAGTGTTCTCTCCTGTCCCTCCCATACAGGTCACTTATACACAATTTCTCTTAGCTCAGTGCAAAAAAGCTGGTTCTGTAATATGTCATTGTATTTTTATTAAATGATTGAGAAGGCACATAAAAGATGCATTTCACGAGTTCTCATTGGGCACATTCTTTGTTAGAAGCTTCTTATTACAGTTATACAAAGTAAGGGTCATAGTCCTGAGGAAAAGGTCACATTCTCAGGAACCAGTTTGTTTGTCTGTTCCATCTTTTCTCCCTCGCCTTAGGGCCAAGGTCTCTTCACCTGGCCCTATATTCCTTCTTCCCACACCCTTTTAGCAATAAATATAGTGCTGATGGAACAATGGCCCTTATCTCCAGCTGGCTCCCTCTTTGATGCACACATAGTCGTGGATGTAATTATACAATAGCAGAGTTCCTCTCCTCAGAGAAGGGGGGGGGGGGGGGTTCTAAGGTAATTGTTTAATTTCTTTGGCCTGAGCCATGCAGGGAAATGAATTTTTTGATCCTCATTAAGAGAAATTAATTTAATATCTCACCGCCTATAGATACATACTGGGCCTTCATATTTACTAGGCCATACTCTCAACATACCCAAGCTAAAGGTGTGATATGGAATGGATGTCAGTGACAAGCAGGAGTTCATGCAGGATGGCTGCCCTAGGGGAAGTAAGACCCATTCCATGGGATAGGCAAGACAGAGAAGGTGAAGCAGTAGCTAAGGTTGTGTTATCATTAACTTCTTGGTTAAGCGAAAAGATGGCGTTGTACAGACTTCTACAGTCCGAATGTATGCATCTATAAATTAATTCTGAAAAAGAATCTGAAAGTAGCTTTCAGGTTTGTAACTATGTGACTGAGGCTAGTTCACCCTGTAATGTGTTGAGGCTGACTTCACATAACATATGATTTAAACTATGCTGCAGCCAAACTATTAAGCAGACTAGATGGATCATATAGGTATTCATCTGCTGTCATTTACTCTGTTACAGTGTCACTTCACAGACAATACAGTATCAGATGAGCTGGGAGGCTGCATGGCTTGAGTTGGGTTCAACTATGCTGGAATAAAGAAACTCAGCTGGTATAATGGTAGGGGCCCAGTCAGCAGAGGGGAAGATGGTGCCTGACTGGTCTTATGGTGGGTGATATAGTGGAGAGGACAGATAGCTCAGGAGATTTCATGATAATAAACAGACAGCAAAGAAAGGGTAAAAAAAACTGCAGGAAGACTGGGCATCTGAATGGCAGATGAAATTTAATGTGGATAAATGCAAAATGATGCACATTGGGAAAATCCAAATCATAGTTACGTGATGGTAGGTTCCACCTTAGGAGTCAGCAGTAATACGCTGAAATATTCTGCTCAGTGTGTGGTGGCAGCCAAAAAAGCAAGCAGGATGCTAGGAATTATAAGGAAAGTGATAGAAAGTAAGACAAAGAAATAATGCTTCTGTATCGCTCCATGGTGTGACTTCACCTTGAGTATTGTGTGCAGTTCTGGTCACTGTATCTCAAAAAAAAGATATAGCAGAATTAGAAAAGGTTCAAAGAAGAACAACAAAAATGATAAAGGGGATGGAACTCCTCTCATATAAGGAAAGGCTAAAGAGGTTAGAACTTTTCAGCTTGGAAAAGAGACGGCTGAGTGGGGGGGATATGATAGAGGTCTATAAAATTCTCAGTGGGGTAAAATGGGTAAACTTTAATCGATTCTTTCAAAAAGTACTAAGACTAGGGGAAACTCGATAAAGTTACATGGTAATACTTTTAAAAAGAATAGGAGGAAATATTTTTTCAGTCAACAAATAGTTAAGCTTTGGAATTCGTTGCCAGAGGATGTAGTAACAGCAGTTAGCGTTTCTGAGTTTAAAAGAGGTTTATACAAATTCTTGTGGGGAAAAGTCCACAATCTGCTATTGAGATAGAAATGGGGAAAGTCACTGATGCCCCTGGAATTGGTAGTATGTAATCTTGCTACTATTTGGGATTCTGCCAGGTACTTTTGACCTGGATTGGCCACTGTTGGAAGCAGTATACTGGACTAGATGGACCATCAGTCTGCCCCAGTACAACTATTCTTATGAAGGTCCAAAGGGTTAATACTTCTGATTATTGCAACTGATTATATTGTGCATTGTTTAATGAAGCTCTGACCCCTGTTATCCAACAATAGCTCTTTTTGGAATGTTATCATGGTTTATATTTTACTTATTGGAATTTTCTTTTATGTATGATATTTTGCTTTTCCTTGGTCCATACAGTAGATTGCTATCATAATCATAAAAATTTAATCTTGAGAATTTGGGGGGCAGGCCAGGATGGAATCCCAGGTCAAAACAAACTTCTGAAAATTATCTTTTATTTTTTCTCTGAAAAGAAGCCATTGTTCTGATTTCTCACGACATTAAGTGTTTTCAAATGTGAGGAAATGTTTGACTTATAGAAATAAAAGCTTCTCTGAACTCCCTTATTGTGTCTTCTGTATAGCAAACTAACCTGTGATTTCTGGGTGTATCAAAGATGGTTTCTCAAGGGTGGAGGTTTTATCCTTATGACAAATTATTTCTGTCTTCTCATTGGTAAATTCACTGGAACAGTTGTCCTTATCACAGTCTTTGAGATGGTAGCCATAAATCCCTTGAGGTCCTTCTGATGCTATATTAGCTTTGTCACCATTATCTTTAATACACTGTTGGTGTTTAGCCTTGCTTTTCTTTTTCTTGTTGACCTAAAATGAGAACAATCACACAGAAACCTTATTTTACATTAAACTAGTGGGTGAAAGAAAAAAAAAGACAGATAACTGAAGCCCTATTTTGCATAGGGGCTGTTTCTAAGAGCCTGATATTCAGCAGGTGGTGGGCAGCGCATTTGCTGTCAGCTGTTGGCCTTAAACCTGGATATTCAATGCCAGGCTATATCTGGCAACTGGAATTGAATATCCTGGTTTATTTAGGCTGCTAAAAAGTTAACCAACTATGCCGATATTCAATGTTAACCGGTTAAAGAGGGTAGAGAAAGTCATACACCAACTGTCTGTTCAGTACAGGAAGGTCTCAAGTAAGGTTCCTAGCAGTTGGTGTATGACTTTCTCTACCCTCTTTAGTATAGTAATAATCTGCTTGTTATATATTTTTAGAGATAGACGGTACTGCTCCTTAAGAAGCTGTTGGCGAAACGGGAGCTCGCTGTAGGGTGTACCGGGAGTCCTGTATGAGAAAGCAGCAGAAGATAAGTGTACCTTTTAAGTAATATGAAGTAAAGTGACATTACTAAGGATTAAAAAGCTAAAAAATTATGCAGAGGTTTTTCGGCTAATGAGGATGCTCGTGGTAGGCGAAACTTTGCAGAGTAAAGTAATCAAAGTGCCTCCAAACGAGTCAGTGAGCCTATAAATTTAAAAGATTGGCTCACTGAGCGTCTGAAGCCTTTTCCTCTGTAGTAAGATAATAGAGGGAAACTGTCTTGCTTTTCGAGGATACTATATTTCTTTGGCAACTGTCTGTCTAAATTTCTTATATATTTCTTTCCTAACAGACTTTATCTAGTCCCTTCTTCCTCTTTCTTGAAGACTTACATTTCTGTAGGTACCTTTTTCTTTCTTTTTTTTTCTATATTATATGTCCTATCATCCTTTTTTCTTTAATGCCCAACAAATGGTTTTCCTGGCAACATGTAATGATGTTGCATTTTGTAAAACTTGATAAGAATAAAATAATAAATTCAAAAAGGAATGGTGAGAAAAACTGAGAACATTGATACACCTCTGTATAATTACATGGTGCAATTGTTTCTTGAGTATTGTGTAGAGTTCTGTTCACCCCATCTCTAGTGGAACTAAAACAGTTTCAGAGAAGGGTGACAAAAATGACAAAGAGAATGGAAACACTGCCCTCCTCCCTCACCTTATAAAGAAAGGCTAAACAGTTTAGAGCTTTTCAGTTTGGAAAAGAAAAGACTGAGAAGAAACAATGCAGAAGTTTACAAAATAATGAGTGGAGTGGGAAGGGAAAACACATCACGAAACAAATAATCAGCAGATCTGGACAAGTTCCCGGTGGCTTACTAGCCAGGCAGACTTAGGAGAGCCGTTACTTATTCCAGGAAATGAACTATGAAATAGTGATCTACTGTCTGGGATCTGCCTGGTATTTGTGATGTGGACTGGCCACTGTCAGAGGCAAGATGTTGGCCTTGGTGGACCTTGTTTTCACTTAGCATGGCTTATCTTATGGTTCTCCATAGATTGGCATTGTATGTTTTGGTACGGTTCATTATTGCTGTGGATTACTAGCTGCTGGAGCTCATAGCAAACCCTTCAATTTGACACAATATTTTTCAGATTTAAGGAAAAAATGATCACTGCATCCTTAAATACATATCCTGAGCAAATGGTATACAGGCCGGTAAGTCTGACTTCTGTGGTAAGTAAATAAATGGAAACACTTTTAAAACAGAGAATAGTAAAGTTTTTGAAATCCAATGGATTACAGGACCCGAAGCAACATGGTTTCATTAGAAGCAGGTCTTATCAGACAAATCTGATTAACTTCTTTGACTGGGTGACCAGAAAGTTGGATCAAGGGAGAGCACTAGATGTGGTCTATTTAGATTTTAGCAAGCCTTTGATATGGTTCCGCACAGACGACTAATAAATAAACTGAGTGTCCTCAGTATGGGCCCTAAATTTACTGACTGGGTTAGTTGAAGGTGACAGAGGGTAGTGATAAATGGAGCTCATTCTGAAGAAAAGGATGTTACCAGTGGTATGCCGCAAAGTTCAGTTCTTGGCCTTGTTCTTTTTAACATTTTTATAAGCGATATTCCTGAAGGGCTGTCTGGTAAAGTTAGCCTCTATGCTAATGATACCAAAATCTGCAATAGGGAAGACACCCCTGATGGTGTGGATAACATGAGGAAGGACTTAGCAAAGCTAGAGGAATGATCTGGAATTTGGCAGCTTAGCTTTAATGAAAAAAAAAATGCAGGGTCATGTATTTGGGCTGAAGTTGGGGATGAAGAACTTTTTGCACAAAAGAGGCGCGGGACTTGGATGAGATCATATGTACACCCAAGAAGGATGCTTGGGTGTACGGGAGAGGAACGGCCAATTGGAAAAAGATGATGATGCCCCTCTATAAGACTCTGGTGAGAACTCATTTAGAATATTGTGTACAATTCTGTAGATCGCACCTCCAAAAAGATATAAACAGGATGGAGTCAATCCAGAGGGCGGCTACTAAAATGGTCAGTGGTCTTCATCATAAAGCGTATGGGGACAGACTTAAGGATCTCAGTATGTATGCTTTGAAAGAAAGGCGGAAGAGGGGAAATATGATAGAGGCACTTAAATACCTATGTGGCATAAATGCACAGGAGGTGAATCTCTTTCAATGAAAGGAAGCTCTGGAATGAGAGAGCATAGGATGAAGGTGAAAGGGGATTGACTCAGAAGTAATCTGAGGAAATACTTCTGCACTTTTGGAATGGCCTCCCGATGGAAGTGGTGGAGACGAAAACAAAATCTGAATTCAAGGGAGCTTGGGACAAGTACATACAATCTCTAAGGGAGTGATAGGGAGAGAAGATGGAATGAATGGGCAGACTGAATAGGCCATATGGTCTTTATCTGCTTACATTTTGCTATGTTTCACAGCATTACCAGCACATAACAAGCATTGGTTTGTTGCAGGTCAAAGACATCAGTGTTATGAAATGATGGTAACATTTTAAATGTAAATACTCAAATTTTACCTTCTTCTTCCCTGTCGTATTCCATTCTTTCAGAACCTGGACTGCACGACCTAGAAAACGATACACAATTTTTCAAACTGTGTTATCTGGTAAAATAAATGAGTACAAAATGTACCCTCTCACTGAGAATTCACTTATGTGAGAGTGCCATTCTTCTAGGCATGGCATCATCTATGACTGACAGTACCTACAAACTTGAAACTCCAGATTATAGCACTAGGACACTAGCAGGCTTATTTTCAAAAGAGAAGGGCACCCATCTTTTGACACAAATCGCGAGACGGGCGTCCTTCTCTCAGGGTCGCCCAAATTGGCATAATCGAAAGCCGATTTTGGGCGTCCCCAACTGCTTCCCGTCGCGGGGACGACCAAATTTCCTGGGGCCGTGTCAGAGGCATAGCGAAGGCAGAACTGGGGTGTGCCTAACAGATGGGCATCCTCGAGCGATAATGGAAAAAAGAAGGGTGTCCCTGACGAGCACTTGGCCGACTTTACTTGGTCCATTTTTTGTTACGACCAAGCCTCAAAAAGGTGCCCGAACTGACCAGATGACCACCGGAGGGAATCGGGGATGGCCTCCCCTGACTCCCCCAGTGGTGACTAACCCTCTCCCACCCTGAAAAAAACAACTTTAAAAACTTTTTTGCCAGCCTCAAATATCATAATCAGGTTCATCACAGCAGTATGTAGGTCCCTGGGGGGGTGGGGGAGGTATGTGTGTGTCAGCGGAGGCATAGCGAAAGCATGGACGTCCTTCTTTCAAACATTTTGAATGTCCTGAACTTCCCCCCCCCCCCCCCCCCCCACAGGGACGGCCAAATTTCGAGGGAGTGGAGTGGAGGAGTGGCCTAGTGGTTAGAGCACTGGTCTTGCAATTCAGAGGTGGCCGGTTCAAATCCCACTGCTGCTACTTGTGATCCAAAATCCAAATAAATAAATAAAGGGGGTGTAGAAGGCATAGCAAAGGCATGAATGTCCTTCTCACAGAAACATCCACATTTTGGACCCATTCTCAAAAAAAAAAAAAAAAAAAGACATCCCTGACGAGCACTTGGACGTTTTCACCTGGACTTGTGTTTTTCTACGGTTGTAGATGGCTATTATACACGCAGCTTGTCTGCATGTATGAAGCTGTCTTTGGCATGCGAAGAGCAGCCACGCATAACGCCTGGCTGCTCTGCACTGGCTTCCCCTCCTTAGGAAGGAAATCGTTTGCAAATGAGCTAACAGCAAGCAGCTCATTTGCATGCGATTTTCTTCATGCGTGCCCGTTCCTTTCCGAATTGCTAAGGGATCGGTAAGGGAAGGGCTTTTTCTGTTCAGTTAGTGCATCAGTTAGTCCACTGCAGTGCCCCCTAGGGTGCCCGGCTGGTGTCCTGGCATGTCAGGGGGACCAGTGCACTACGAATGCTGGCTTCTCCCACAACCAAATGAGTTGGATTTGGTCGTTTTTCAGATGGCATCCTCGGTTTCCATTATCACCGAAAACTGGGGATGACCATCTCTAAGGTCGACCATCTCAACATTTAGGTCAACCATCTCTAAGGTCAACCTAAATGTTGAGATTTGGGCGTCCCCGACCGTATTATCGAAATGAAAGATGGCTGCCCATCTTGTTTCGATAATACGGGTTTCCCCACCCCTTCATGGGGACATCCTGTGAGGACGCCCTCAGGAAAACTTGGGCACCCCGTTCGATTATGCCCCTCCATGGGGCCCATTTACTAAATGATTGGCGTGAGGCTAAAGGCTTGCCATGCGCCAATCTGGGACTACCGCCCGGCTGCCGCAGGAGCCCAGCGGTAGTTCCCACCCCCAGCGTGTGCCATTTCCGGTGCCACAAAAAAGTTTCTATTTTTGTAGTGCCAGTGCTTAACCGGCGGTAAATCGAGCAACGTCACGTTCTACCCAGTTACTGCTAGGTTAGCGCAGGAGCCCTTACAGCCACCTCAGTGGGTGGTGGTAAGTGCTCCTCCCCACAATGGCCGCGCAGCCAGTAGTTCACTTACCACACAGTCATTTGTTATCCTCAGAAAGGGATAGCTTTTTACTGGCTGAGGTAAAAGGGGGCCTCAGCACATGTCAAAAACACGCACTGACACTAGTGCAGGCCACTTTTTACCATAGCTTAGTAAGCTTAGTAAAAGGATCCCTAAGCTGCTTAAATCCTCCAAAACACCAGATGATGCCTTGCATTAAATATATAATTCTGGAATACCAACCTTAGATCCTTGGAGTCTGAAAATTTGCAGTTTTTGGCAAATGTTAAATTGCAAACTGTGGCATATGCTACTACAAGGAATGCTGCATTCTCGATAGCAGGTCCACAAATCTGGAACAAATTACCAGGCTGAGACTGTGCAGTAGCAGGGTTCAATTCAGTAAGTTATTGAAGACATATCTGTTTGAACACGCATGAGGCTGATGTTGTCTGTCTTATTTTGAATACTGTATAATTCAGTGCCTGTTATTGTTTTACTGTGTATGTTGTAGGCGGACAAGAATTTTTAAATAAATAAATAGATTGAACTGTACTTTATTGTATGTTTTATGCTTTGGTTTTATTGTGTATACTGCCTTAACATAGTTATTGTCAGAGGTGGTATACCACAGCAAAATAAATAAAACAAAATAGTTTTAGTTATGAAAGTACGTCCCAGACAGACAGACACGGAGGGTACTTTTAGAACCTGCCACATTACTACTACTACTACTTAACATTTCTAAAGCGCTACTAGGGTTACGCAGCGCTGTACAATTTAACATAGAAGGACAGTCCCTGCTCAAGGAGCTTACAATCTAAAGGACAAATGTACAGTCAGTCAAGTAGGGGCACTCAAATTGGGGCAGTCTAGATTTCCTGAAAGGTATAAAGGTTAGATGCCGAAAGCAACATTGAAGAGGTGGGCTTTGAGCAAGGATTTGAAGATGGGTAGGGAAGGGGCTTGGCTTAAGGGCTCAGGAAGTTTATTCCAAGCATAGGGTGAGGCGAGCCAGAATGGGCAAACAGCAGCAATTTTTTTACAGTGAACGTGCATGATTACTTTCCCTGTATAACTGCATCTCACACGTGTATCTAGCAGTAATTCGATAAAGTAAATCCTAACATTTATGCGCCAAATACAAGCATCTACTATAATAAAAACACTCTCAACGTTCTGAAGCTGACTCCGTGGCTTCAGTGAAGGTTTCGTAAGTTCGTAAGTGTGTAACCATCCGACTCACCATCTCTCCCTGCCCCGCCCTCGCGTCAAAACGTGATGATGTCAAGGGCGGAGCAGTGAGAGTGAAGGGGTACACCAACGCCACGTCACACGCATGACGGACAGACAAAACACCAGGAAGCGAAGTTTATCCTGATGAGTGCCCGCGGCTGCGTAAGCCCCCCGTCATCGCCTGTCAGCTGGTGAACGGGAGAAGCAGTGTGTCATTAGGTTGACAGCGATTAGCACCTCCCCCCCCCCCCAGCACCTCAGCAGAGACCTGTCTGAATTTTAAAATTTGTATGGAGGGGGCGTAGAACTGGAAGGGAGGGACGACAACCGTGGAACTGGGAGGGAGGGGGGAACCTGGAACTCGGAGGGAGGGAGGACCCTGGAACTGGGTGGGAGAGGGAGAGAGGGAGGAGGGGGGACCCCGTAAGGGGGGGCCTGGAACTGGGTGGGAGGGAGGGAGGGGAAGGGAACCTGAAACTCAGAGGGAGGGAGGGGACGACCCTGGAACTCAGAGGGAGGGAGAGAAGGAAGACCCTGGAACTCGGAGGGAGGGAGGACCCTGGAACTCGGAGGGAGGGAGGGGGGGATGACCCTGGAACTCAGAGGGAGAGAGGGGAGGACAACCCTGGAACTCAGAGGGGGGGACGACGACCTTGGAACTCAGATGAAGGGAGGGAGGGGGACGACCCTGGCACACACTCTCATTCTCACACACACACACTCTCTCATAGACACAGCTGCACCCAGTCTCACTCTCTCTCTGTCACACACACACACTCACACATTCACTCTCTCTCTCACACACTCTCTCAAACATACACACTCCGAGGAAAATCTTGTTAGTGCCCGTTTCGTTTCTTCGAGAAACGGGCCTTTTTTACTAGTAAATAATTAAAATACTGGCATATGCATGCTTATGTGTGCACATATGCAGGTAACTGCCAGGTATATGCCTACACGCTATCCTGTAACTATGCGTATGTCTTCAATAGTGCTTAGTTTGCACATGGGTGTATACACAGATAGGGTAAATCTTATAACAGGGCACCAGGTAGGAGCCTACTTTATAAAGGAAACCAGGCACCTACTTTCTTCCTTTACAGATGTAACCCTTGTTTGCCTGGGCAAGCATCAAGCAGGTTACTATATGGAGCTTTTTGGATTGGTTTGGGGTCAGGGCCAGAACTATCAAAGCTAGGAGGCCAGCTGACACCTTAACCACACATCTTGGTATGCTCAAAACGGTGGAGGGTTTACTCTAAGTTGAATATCTAAATGGGACAGTGTTTCTGACAACTATTTTCATCACTTGTATTATGCCAGTAAAGATAAATAAGTTAAAAGCTACACTTACAATCTTCTACTTACTTCTTCCTAATTCTATGTCATAAGTTACAGTTCTTGGTGAAAAAGCTTCTTCTCCCCAAAGGGATGACTGGTGTTTAGAAGCTTTACTTAGTTGATCTTCAGCTCCAGCTAGATTTAATAGCACTTCTTATCCCTACTACTACTACTTATCATTTTTCTAAAGCGCTACTAGACGTACGCAGCGCTGTACACTTGAACATGAAGAGACAGTCCCTGCTCGAAGGAGCTTACAATCTAATTAGGACAGACAAACAGGACAAACAAGAGATAAGGGAATATTAAAGTGAGGATGATAAAATAAGGGTCCTACTCCTCAGCAGGCAGTAGTCGTAGACAGGTTCCCCATTCCTGTGTTCCCTTGAACAGTCCAGCTGCTTTATAGGCTCTGAGGCTTGTTCCCATTCCTGACCCCTAAGGGTCAGAGATGTGCTTGTCAAAGACCTTTTTGTGTCAGATCAGCATGCTAGCTTTGAGGCTAACAGTTATATTTTATCTTCTTGCAGTGATGGTATGGAATTGGACAGGGACAGTATTATTTCACAGAAAGGGTGGTGGAAGCTTGGAATGGCCTCCCGGTGGAGTCGTGGTGAAGTTGTGGAGTTGAGGACTGTGTCAGAATTTAAGATGGCATGGGATAAGCAAGTGGGATCGCAAAGGAAGAGTTAGAGGTTTCAGAAGATGGGTAGACTGGATGGGCCATTTGTCCTTTATCTGCCGTCATGTTTCTATGACTCAGGAGACAAAACCCTGGTCCCCCTGCTTGATGGTGCAATGGCTGGAATTCTGAACCAAAGGCAGTACCTTCCCTCCCGGGCTGAGTATTTATACTAGCCCTGGTTACCATATCAGGAAGGAAAGCACAACCCCTGTTCTGGAAACTGTGGGGTAAATACTCAGCCAGTGGTGGTCCGTGATTTTTTTTTTTTGCCACCACCAGCTTTATGTCCAGATATTTAGTGCTGGGAATTATATATCCAGGTATTTATTTATTTGGATGTTGCTCATACCTTTTTTCAATAGTAGCTCAAAGTGAGTTACATTCAGGAATACTGGATATTTCCCTGTCTCTGGAGGGCTCACAATCTAGGTTTGTGCCTGAGGCAATGGAGAGTTAAGTGACTTGCCCAAGATCACAAGGAGCAGCAGTGGGATTTGAACTAGGCCACTCCTCCACTCCTGGGTATATGCAGACAGCCGGCATGTAACCAGATGTGCAAATATTCAGTCCTTAAACAGTTAAGTTAAACTGGCCAAAGATACGGCTGCTATTTATGCGGTCCTATTTGGCCGGTTAACTTAACCAGTAAAGAGTTGAATATTGGCACTGAGCCAGTTCAGAGCCAACTGCGCCCCAGACTGCCCACAAAATAGTTGGTTTCCATTTTTACGGTTAAAGGGGATATTCAAAGGCACTACCTGGGTGAAGAGCCACTAAATATCCCCAATAAGCAGCTAAGCGCCATTTAACCGGTTAGGATCCTCTCCTTCCCGGTTAAATGGTTTTGAATATCAGCCCCTCTACAGTAAGGAAAAGATCAGAATTCCTTTACTTCTGGAAGAGGAACTGAAGGATCCAGCGTTACTTGATAGGCTAAACCTTAGTGCACTGTACATACAGGGTGAGGCAAAAAAGTAACCCCCTAGAGTTTTTGCTGTTTTCCCAGCAACTGCTAGGAATTTCAACGCGAAATTTACAGCTTTATTTGTTATTATCTGTGTTTATGTGCCAAATGGAATGAGCTATAAGAACATAAGAGTAGCCATACAGGGTCAGAACAATGGTCCATCTAGCCCAGTATCCTATTTTCTAAACAGTGGCCAAGCCAGGTCACAAGTAACTGGCAGAAACCCAAATCGTGGCAACACCCCATACTACAAGTTCCAGGGCAAGCAGTTGCTTCCCATGTCTGTCTCAATAGCAGAATATGGACTTTTCCTCCAGGAATTTGCCCAAACCTTTTTTTAAACCCAGATACGCTAACCGCTGTTACCACCTCCTCCAGCAAAGAGTTCCAGAGCTTAACTATTCGTTGAGTGAAAAACTATTTCCTCCTATTTGTTTTAAATTACTTCCATGTAACTTCCTCGAGTGGCCCCTAGTCCCTGTACTGTTAGAATGAGTAAAAAATCAATTTACTTCTACTCATTCTACACCACTCCGGATTTGTAGACCTCAATCCGTCTCTTTTCCAAGCTGAACAGCCCTAACCTCGTTAGCCTTTTCTCATACAAGAGGAGTTCCATTCCCTTTATCATTTTAGTTGCTCTTCTTTGAACCTTTGCTAATTCAGCTATATCTTTTTTGAGATACGGCGACCAGAACTGACCGCAATACTCAAGTTGCGGACGCACCATGGAGAGATACAAAGGCAGTATACTATTTTCGGTCTTATTCACCATCCCTTTCCTAATAATCACTAGCATCCTGTTTGCTTTTTTGGCCGCTACCGTACATTGAGCAGAAGATTTCAGCGATTTATTTACAATGACACCCAGATCTTTTTCTTGAGCGCTGACCCCCAAGGTGGACCCTAGCATCAGGTAACTGTGATTCGGATTATTATTTCCAATGTGCATCACCTTGCATTTGTCCACATTAAATGTCATCTGCCATTTGGATGCCAGTCTTCCAAATTCCTAAGGTCTTCCTGCAATATTTCACAGTCCGCAAGTGTTTTAACAACCGTGAATAGTTTTGTATCATCTGCAAATTTGATCACCTCACTCTTCGTTCTGATTTCCATATCATTTATAAATATTTTAAATAGTACCGGTCCCAGTGCAGATCCCCGTGGCACTCCACTGTTCACTCTCCTCCACTGAGAGAAATGACCATTTAACCCTACCCTCTGTTTTCTGTCCAATAGCCAATTTCTAATCCACACCAGAACCTTGCCTCCTAACTCATGACTCTTTATTTTTCTCAGGAGTCTCTCATGAGGAACTTTATCAAAAGCTTTCTGAAAATCTAGATACACTACATCAACCGGCTCACCTTTATCCACATGTTTATTCGCGCCTTCAAAGAAATGAAGCAAATTGGTGAGGCGACTTTCCTTGGTTGAACCCAAGATGACTCTGTCCCATTAAACCATGTTTGTCTACATGTTCTATAATTTTATTCTTTATAATAGTTTCCACTATTTTGCCCAGCACCGATATCAGGCTTCCTTTTCTGGATCACCCCTAGAACCCTTTTTAAAAGTCGGCGTCACATTGGCCACCCTCCAATCTTCCAGAACTGTGGACTATTTTAACAATAGTTTACATATTACTATCTTTATCTTTAAACACGTGGCCACCCAATGATTCTTGCACACTCAAAAATGTTTGCACTGTAAAATTACCATTATTTGAAAAAAAAAAAAAAACAGTCCAACTGTCCAGATTTTATCACAAAGGACCGGTGGTCTCCAAATTCACTGGACATAAACCCTTTGGGGAGCAATGTTGGAGGCCTATCACAAGCGTGGGAGCCAAAGTCAGAGCTGCAGGTTCAGTAAGTGTTGGTGTGTGCTGGTAATGTGCAGATCAAAGGGTTAATTATCTACAGGCAGAGAGGTAGCTATTTCACTTCTTGTTCTGTGTGATTGAACCTTACTGTACAATTAAGCCAAATGGAAGGAATTTTTAGCAGAATGCACCAAAAGGCACCCCCCTCCACCCCCTCCTTTCTTCCTGTGAGAGGCAATAAGTACATAAGTACATAAGCACTGCCACGCTGGGAAAAGGCCAAAGGTCCATCAAGCCCAGCACTCCGTCTCCGACAGCGGCCAATCCAGGCCCCAAGAGCCTGGCAAAATCCCAAAATTGAATAACAATCAATGGACTTTTCCTTCAGGAATCTGTCCAGACCCCCTTTAAACTCAGCAAGGCCAGCTGCCATCACTACCTTCTCCGGCAATGAGTTCCAGAGTCTAACCACACGCTGAGTAAAGAAAAAACTTTCTCCAATTTGTTTTAAACCTACCACATTCTAATTTCATCTTGTGTCCCCTAGTTCTATTATTGTTAGAAAGCATAAACAAACGCTTCACAACTGTCCGCTCTACCCCATTCAAAATTTTGTAGACCTCTATCATATCACCCCTCAGCCGCCTTTTCTCCAGGCTAAAGAGTCCTAGCCTTCTTAACCTCTCCTCATAAGGTAGTCGTCTCATCCCTTTTATCATTTTCGTCGCCCTTCTCTGCACCTTCTCCAATTCCTTTATATCTTTTTTGAGATGAGGTGACCAGAACTGAACACAATACTCCAGGTGCGGTCGCACCATGGAACGATATAACGGCATTAGAACATCCTCATGCTTGTTTTCCATCCCTTTTCTAATAATACTCAACATTCTGTTCGCCTTCTTGGCCGCCGCAGCACATTGAGCCGAAGATTTCAACGTCCTATCCAATAACTCAGAGCACTACTGTCTGTAACACCTTAGGACACCTGTGATCTGATAGGTCATATGTGAGGCAAGGGGATGCAAGCATTTGTCCATCAGCTGAGTACTAATTAGCTTTTAAAGGGGATGGGAGGAGTTTGAGGCAGAGATCAGAGTAAACATGTGAGCAGCCTGAAACACTGAAGAAAGAAACATCATTTATTACTTGTGAGAATATAACCAGACCCTGAACTTCTTCCCTGGTATGAAGTGAGATAAGAAGGTAACAAGAATGTGTGCAAATAGGAAAATAAAAAGAAACTTTTCTTGTGTTTTTTTTTCAATTATACAACAAAGAAATGACTAATTGCAGAGCCATTAGGACTGGTGTTCTTGTATTCATTCTGAGCTGAGAGAAAAATGTATATAAAATTGAGGAAGACTTGATTGGGGGAGCACTGACTCTCATCACTGTTGGGGAATCAGCAGCTTTGATAAGTGTCTCTCTCAGCTGGCTTTACCCATTTGTTGTGTAACCCTATCACCCTGCTTTAATTTTGCTCCACAAATAGTTACTTTTTGGTTTACTAATTTTGTAAGAATAAAACTTTACTAATGTGAGAAGATTCTATTGTTTGTACTTTTCTTTTGTGACCCAGACTGACCAGGTTATTGGTGTTCATCCCAAGATACAGTTGTGGTAAGTGTGCTGGGGTGGTTCTGACTCTGTTCTAATCCTGACCCAGTACACAAGCTCCACCCAAAGCTGAAAACAATCACCGAACTCAAGGAAGTGCTGCAGATGATCTGGGGAGTCTGGGACAACCTGCCACAGGAAATAATCAACAAGGCTGTTAAGAATTTCCCAAAGTGATTGAAGGCCTGTGTTAAAGCTGGGGTTGGACATTTTGAGCATTCACAGTGACTGCAAAATTCTGACACTTTGTTAATTGTATCATTTGAATGATGTTATTTTACTATGTTTTAGCTCGAACATTTTTAATGCGCAGCAGAGGGCATTGCAGATCGATTAAAATGCGGCGGCCAGATTGGTTGCCAGAGTTGCAAGGAATGCTCATATTTCTCCAGTATTAAACAGCAACATTGGTTGCCAGTATCCTATAGGATTAAATACAAAGCATTATCTTTGATTCATCAAGCGGTATATTCTCATGCACCACACGGTATTTCAAAGATGTTTGTATGTGTGTATCACCCGAACAGAGCATTGCACTCAGAGCATGCGGATACGGTAACCATAGTTCATGATGTGGACATACAGCGTCAGCATATTCTATTGCTGGTATATTGCTCTGCAATGAGCTTTCTGGACAGATACGCCCAGTGCGATTTTTCTAGTGAAAAAGGTGCCGGTACTCAAATGCCAGACCACCCTTCAGGGATGGGTTGATCACTGAGGGACCCACTCCACAAGAAGCAGGTCCCCTGCAACCAGTCATAGAAACTATGACAAGGCAGAATTGGTGTGTAGAGCCTGAGTTCCTTCATTAAAACTTAGGGACTATGGGTCAATTTTAGCAGACAATGGAAAAGGTGCCTTTACTCAGTACCCCCAAGTACACCCTCAAAAAAAGCTCTGGATACGCCTATGTGCAAATAGATTGCAGTTTTAGAAAACTGCTTAAGACACAATTGTTTGTTGCAGCATTCTTTTGAAATTGCAGCTCATGGATTTGTAGAAGGCGGAGCAGTGTTGATGTTATAGTTGAATGTCTTTTATGATGTTTGTTGACATGTTTTTATTATGCATGTATTATTGGAAACCACCTAGGTGGGGTTTAAGTTTTTAGAACACATAAATAAAAATCGCTAGGTAGTAACAGTAAACTGTCAGTAACATCAACATAGCTTAAGATACTTAAATGTCGTTTAATAGTTTTACGTAAATATGATGACTAAATAAGTACATAAAATTTCTTGTTGAAATTCAAATTGCTTGCTGAGCAAACATTATAAAACTGTAGGGGTTACTTTTTTTTGCCTCACCCTGTTGAATACTAGCATAATTGGGTATATATTTGTATATGAGCAAGTACTTATACCAGCTATACAGCTGATGTAAGTACGTGCGCCTAGTTAAGGGACATACATATGTAACTTAAAATATTCTGTGTTATTATTATTATTAGCATTTGTATAGCGCTACCAGACGCATGCAGCGCTGAACACCTGATACAAAGAGAAAGTCCCTGCTCAATAGAGCTTACAATGTAAATAATATAGACAGACAAGACAGTTACGGGTGAGGGAAGTAATGGGAGCTAAAAAGCAGCAGTGACAAGGTGGGTTTTCAGCACAGATTTGAAAACAGGTAGAGATAGAGCTAGACGTATAGGTCCAGGAAGTCTATTCCAGGCATAAGATGCCGCGAGAGAAATGGAGCGAAGCCTGGAGTTAGCAGTGGAGGAGAAGGGGGACTGTCCTTCTATGTTAAATTGTACAGCGCTACGTAACACTAGTAGCGCTTTAGAAATGTTAAGTAGTAGTAGTAGTAGACGACAAGAGAGATTTGTCCAGTGAGCGGAGTTCACGGGGAGGAATGTAGGGAGAGATGAGAGTGGTGAGGTAATGGGGGCTGCAGAGTGGATGCATTTAAAGGTCAGTATGAGAAGTTTAAACTGAATGCGGAAGCGGACAGAGAGCCAGTGAAGTGACTTGAGGAGTGGGCTAGTGTGGGTATAACGATTCTGGTGAAAAATAAGTCGTGCCGCAGAATTTTGGACAGATTGGAGAGGAGAGAGATGGCTGAGCGGAAGACCAGTGAGAAGTAAATTGCAATAGTCCAAGCGAGAGGTGACAAGGGTGTGGATAAGGGTTCTGGCAGCGTATTCAGAAAGGAAGGGGTGAATTTTGCTAATATTGTAGATAAAGAAATGACAGGTTTTGGCGATCTGTTAAATATGCGCAGAGAAGGAGCGAGAGGAATCAAAGATGACTCCAAGGTTATGAGCCGAGGAGACAGAGAGGATGTGAGAGCCATTATCAGCGATAGAGAAAGGGGGAAGAGGGGAGGTGGGTTTAGGGGGAAAAATGAGAAGTTCAGCTTTGGACAAGTGACACGAAACAGTGCATGCCGCCCAGGTCTATGCCCGCATGCAAACCACGGACTATCAAAGATGTACATGTACTTAAAGAACCTACTATAAATGACATTAAATCTTGACTATATTTGTTTAGAACGGCATTCCATTTATTTATGAAATCCTCATTGTATGTAGACAAAGTAGCTTTTTGTAACCTTAAGCCTCTAGGAATCATGTGATGCTTAATATACTGAGCTACAGTATCACATGTAACTCAGCTTGTATCAATCGTCCATTTACACTTTCTACTTCAGTCCAAGATAAAGTAGTATTATTAGAAGATTCCTCATCTAATATAGCTGTACGTTGTACTAGCTTAGTCATTTGTTCATCTGAATATCCAAACACTTCAAGTTCAGGGAGCAACATTTTAGCAGTCACAAACACACAGAATAGGACAATATTTATATAGCGGGGTAATACTCCAAGAAGTTACAAAAACCCCAGCAATTATAAGAAAATAGTGTTCAAAACAAGTGTCGCTAAACTTTTATCATCACCATTGAATTTTTTTTAGAGATTCTCAGACTACATGACACACTTAGGTATATATTATGTTCTTCATAAAAAAGTGGCCCCTTCCTCACAGGTCCTGATTTTTATAAGGAAAATCTTCTCTTGAATTCTTTTAAATAAAGTCTCTTTAACATACTTTCACAGCACTTAACTTTAGAACACTGTTCAGCTGACTGTTAATAAAGTCGGACATGCTGCCAACATGGCCAAGTTTTGCTTCCTTCATCAGGGTAGCAGTCCGAGAGTCACAAGCACATTTCTCTTGTCAGCAGCCATTCTAAATAAATGTAGTTGAGATTTAATATTGTTGATAATAGAGACTACAGTTTCAGTAGAACAGGAACTGAACACCAAAGTTACAGAAATTTCTACTGTTTTACAACAGCGTACTGCAACTGAAGGATATATGTAAAGAACAGCATTTAGGAGCAAGGGCGAACTGAGGATAGTGTGGGCCCCTGGGCGCTGGGGGTGGTCTGCCCCTCCCCCTCCCCCCCCCCCGCTGCTGCAGCTGATGCCCCCGCTGCCCCGGTCCTACCTAAGGGGTCCTGGTAGTCTGGTGGCCTTTGCGGGGGGGCATGTTCTTTACTGCCTGCTGCTATTTCCCCGCCTGCTGGCGCCAACATGTTTTCAAAATGGCGGCTAAGACTTCCCACAGGAGTCTCACAGATCTCAACAGTCTTGCAAGACTTCCACAGGGAGTCTCGGACGCCATTTTTAAAATACAGTGGTGCCAGGCAGGGGGGAATAGACGCAGCCCAGCAGGCCGGGCAGGAAAGAACATGTTCCACCCCTGCTGAGGCCACTATATCACCAGCGGTACGCCGGACATCCAGGCAGAGCCTCTGGGCCCCCTAGAGCCTCTGAGCCCTTGAGCACTGCCCGGTTGTCCGAATGGTCAGTCTGCCCCTGTTTAGGAGCGAATCCAACATGTACTCGCATAGGTACGCACACGTGTGTATATGTCAGTATTCTAATCATTTAAAAGTGCAACTGGCACATAAATGTTAGCGCCTACCTTAAAGAATTTCTTCCTATATCTGTATTCCTTAAAACTTTTCTCCAAAGAGCAATCACTTACAAAACATGTAAAAATAGGCATAGGATTGCTTCCAGTGTTTATTTTCACACTTGTATCTGGTGCCCTATATTAGAAATGACTCTTCCAGCTGTCCACATGGAAACCTTTTCTACCTCCAAAACGTGTCCATAACAGGTTTTTCAAAACTCTGTACAAGACTGCCTAAAAAAAAATATACGGCGCAGTAAAGCAAATAGAAAACTTTAGTATATAGGGACAAAATCTCAGGTTTTCGATACTTACCGTCCAGAAATGCTTGAATAGCCTTATCCACATTGTTATCAAACTGCTGGAGCACCAGTATGATTTCATTATTGCTTTTGGCAGGCACAACCGATCGGACAGCAATAATCTGAAACAAATGAGATTTTTTTTTAAAATCTGGGCATAGAAATACACATCTGTGGGAAAAACTCAAGCCAGTCAGTATTCAGCTGGCAGAGGTCAGTATTTATTTAAGTATTGACCATCACTAGCCAATTTAAACCCAGATATTCAATGCCAGGCCATGTCTGGGCACCAGCATTGAATATCCAGGTATGACCAGACATGTCCTGGCCAATGGAACTTACACGTATTCCAGCCAATATTTTACCAGCGCCTACACAAGACACTTATGCAGGTCCTGGCTGAATATTACATGGAATCCACATAAGGGGATCTGTCAGGTCCCCATAACCATGCACCCCCATTTCTAGTCCTGAACAGCCCCTCTTCTAATCCCCTGAGCCCCCCTCAGTTCCCCACTCCCCCATTCCAGTCTTCCCAGCTTTCCATTCCAGATTCCCTCCAAGAGAACTGTCTCTTCCCAACAAGAACCCAACACTCTCCCAGATCCCCCAACCTCCCTCCTAAAAAATGTCTACCCACCTATCTGTAGGCCCCCCAGGCCTGCCTTAGAATATCTGGTGGTCTATGGGGGTAGGCAGGGCAGGAGTGAACACAACTGGTCATGCCCATGCTGGCTCCAGTCGCAAAATGGCTGTCGCAGCCTCCAGTGGTGGTCTCACTGTACTAGGTATTACTATGAGATTACCATTAGAGGTTGCAGCAGCCATTTAGCCATTTTGCAACTGGAGCTAGCACACGCAGGAATGATTGGGGTTCACTCCTACCTGGCCTACCTGCCTAGACCACCAGGAGGGGCATAATCGAACGCGAACGCCCATCTCCATGGGCGCCTATCTCCGAGAACGGATACATGAAGGGGCGGGACAGACCGTATTTTCGAAAAAATGGGCGTCCATCTTTTTTTCAATAATACGGTTTGTGCCGGGCAAATGCATCAGATTTGTGTGGATTTGAGCTTGGCGGTTTCGTTTTTCAGCGATAATGGAAACCGAAGGCACCCAGCTCAAAAACAAACAAATCCAAGGCATTTGGTTGTGGGAGGGGCCATGATTCGTAGTGCACTGGTCCCCCTCACATGCCAGGACACCAACCGAGCACCCTAGGGGGCACGTAACAAGTTAAAAAAAAAAGTAAAATACCTCCCAGGTGCATAGCTCCCTTCCTTTGGGTGCTGAGCTCCTCAAATCCCCCCCCCAAAACCCACTGCCCACAACTCTACACCATTACCATAGGCCTTATGGCTGAAGGGGGGCACCTAGATGTGGGTACAGTGTATTTTGGGGGCGGTTTGGAGGGCTCCCATTTACCACCACAAGTGTAACAGGTGGGGGGGGGATGGGCTTGGGTCCACCTGCCTGAAGTCTACTGCACCCACTAACAACTGCTACAGGGACCTGCATATTGCTGTGATGGAGCTGAGTATGGCATTTGACGGTGGCATACAGGCTGGAAAAAAAAGTTGTTAAAGTTGGTTTTTTGAGGGTGGGAGGGGGTTAGTGACCACTGGGAGAGTCAGGAGTGGTGATCCCCGATTCCCTCCGGTGGTCATCTGGTCATTTAGGGCACTTTTTTGGGACTTGTTCGTGAAAAAAAAGGTCCAAAACAAGTGACCTAAATTCGCACTAAAAACGCCTTTGTTTTTTCGATTATCGGCCGAAGGCGCCCATCATAAACACACCCCAGTCCCGCCTTCACCACACCTCCGACACGCCCCCGTCAACTTTGTTCGTTCCCGCGACAGAGTGCAGTTGAAGACGCCCAAAATCGGCTTTCAATTATACCGATTTGGGCGCCTTTGCGAGATGGACGCCTATCTCCTGATTTGGGTTGAAATCTGGGTGCCCATTACTTTAGAAAATAAGGCTGCAGGTATACTAAAGTAGGATCTTAATGCCTATTCCTAGGGGGTAGTCGGGAGGTGGGTAGCCCTTTTTGGGTGGGACCAATGCTCTTGGTGGACGTATTGGGAGGGGCCCATACTCTTTGCAAGGGGTCAGGAGGAGGGTTTAAACTTGTTCAGAGGGTGAGGAGAAAATACAGGAGGAATAAGGCTACTACCCGGAACTAATGGGGGGTACCACCTGGGTACCACCAGTAGAGCTAAGTGACCAAAGTTAGGACAGCCCTTTGTGCAGTCCTATGTAGTTGCTTAGCTATGCAGGCACCGCATACCTCCAGATTCCTCTCCAACTCTGCCTTGGAACGCGCCTCCATTGAATAGATTTGATTCATGCAGTCTGAGCCGATAATATCTTGAATTTTACAACCTTGTTAGGGTATTGCACTCAGAGGAATGTGGACTGTTATCCATTCTACACCACTGTAAAGCAAACTATGCAGTTACGAGGATGTTGCATTTTCTGTTATGGTCCCTCTGTATGGAATCAGCTGCCAGAACGATTGTGCCATTTATCAAAGTCTTCCCAGGCTTTTTGTGGTTGGTGAAATTTTTCTGGGCAGTTGAGCATTTTGATTGGTTGGTATGGGGCATCTCAGTGTGTTTTTAGTCTTGTTTCTTTGTGTTTTATATTGTGCATGTTTTATTGGTGAGTTAATATAGGCGGATTAGAAATGTTTAAATAAATAATCAGCAGCACTGCCCTGTTTGTGCCATTCAATATCACTGACCAGCCTGATGAGTGCAATTTAACTAGCTGGAACCTCTCCTGTCCACTTAAATAGCTTTGAATATTGATTTAATTTATATTTGGAAAATAAAGACCAATTACTATAGGATCAATTCATCCAAATTTGAGTTATTTGTGAATATTGGCAAACAGTCACATCCTGTATTTAAAAAATGCAGCATGAAAAGCCACTGAATTTCAGAAAAAAATGTAATAAATCCCCTTACTGTGGATTTTTAGACTATATGTATGAGCTCACAATCCATTTCTGGACATGTAGAATCACTCTCCTGAAAAAATGAAAAGCTGAAACTCAATAAAGGAATGCAATGAGGTCCCTATTTTAATGCTGAATTTGGCACTTAGATGGTAATTTTATAAAGTGTTGCACTATGTGGAAAGCCTGTTATACGCTCAGAAAATTGCTGATATAAAATTGTGTGGTCAAATATGTCAGCAAAGAGTGAGTGTACAGAAAGAGTACACTTACTTTTACATGATCTTCATGTAAGCGTTCCCAAAGCACAGTTTAGGTAGAGTGGAGGACGAGTTGTGATGTATGCATGTGTAAACCTGGATTGGTTATGAGTATCAGATGGCCTAAACAGAAATATTTTTATGGACTGATTGAGGTCAGGGCCAGGACTAGTAAACTAGAAATCTGGCTGGCACTCTAATCCACTTCCTCCACATTCCAGTGAATAAATCAGTCCACACAGTCTTATATGCTCAAACCTATTGGGAGGATTTACTGTACTTGAATAGCCAAATGGTAATGTCTCCGACAATTAATTACACCATTCAAATTTTCCAGTAAAGGTAACACAAGTAAGAAGTCCTCTAAAGGCAGTTTCCAGGTTTGGGAACTGTCTCTTAGTTGTAAATGTAGTTATTTAATTCTTACAACTACCTCTCCTCTGGGCCCTGACTCAGAAAGCAACCCCCTTGTCAGTCTCTCTCTCTCTCTCTCTATGTATGCTAGGCATTTTTAGCCTTCACAGGATCCTACTAGTTTGTTCCTTCTCCCTTGAAACACAGCTTCTTGTGGAAGTGCTGATCAGATGGTTAAGGCTTCATCTTGTTTTCTCTTCTTTCTTTTCTCCTATCCTCGCTGATCATCTATTCCTTTTTCTAATAACTCTTCAGTACTGGGAGTGGTTTTTGGACACAGAATTGATACAGAATGCACATTTCATTAGTAGTTACATTAGCCTAACAGAGAAGAAACAGGACCTCTAAGTAGGAAGGGTGTCTAAAGAGAGTAAAAGGAATTCTCTTAACCAAAATTAGTAGAAGTTGCTGTCATTAAGGATTTAGTAGAACCTTACTTTTTGAAAGCTGTGGATGTGTGGAGGAGTAGCCTAGTGGTTACAGCACCAGGCTCACAACTAGGAAAGCACAGTTATCTTATCTTATTCTGGCTCTTATATCCTGCAACTACCTTAGACAGGTTCAACGCTGGTAACAACCAAAAAGAAGTTTGGACATTACCAAGGAATACATACAGCAAATATTGAAAATAACAAACAGCATTGTAACAATCAAAATACAGCCTACATATCCAATAAAATTTCTTGAATAAAAGGTTTTAAAACCTTCATAAACAACCCATAGGCCTGTATTCTTCTTATTTCAAAAGGAAGTGAATTCCACGATTGCAGCTTGATATGAAAAAGAAGATGAAAAGGACCTCTTATCTTTAACCCTAAGAAATGATGGAAAATTTAATAACATTTGTAGTGGAATTAGAAAAGGTGCAGAGAAGGGCGACAAAAATGATAAAGGGGATGGGACGGCTTCCCTATGAGGAAAGGCTGAGGAGAGATTTTGATAGAGGTCTCTAAAATAATAAGTGAAGTGAAACGAGTAGACGTGAATCGCTTGTTTACTCTTCCCAAAAATACTAGGACTAGGGGGCATGCAATGAAGCTACAAAGTAGTAAATTTAAAACAAATCAGAGAAAATAATTCTTCACTCATCATGTAATTAAATTCTGGAATTCATTGCCAGAGAATATAGTAAAAGAAGTTAGCTTAGCAGGGATTTAAAAAGGTTTGGATAACTTCCTAAAAGAAAAGTCCATAAGCTATTCTTAAGGTGGACTTGGGGAAAACCCACTGCTTATTTCTAGGATAAGCAGCATAAAAAATGTTTTACTGTTTTGGGATCTTGCCAGGTACTTGTAACCTGGATTGGCCACTGTTGGAAACAGGATTATGGGCTTTATTGACCTTTGGTCTGTCCCAGTACGGCAACTCTTATGTTCTTACATAATCCTGGTCTCACGTCCCCTGATAGTAACTGAATAGAGGAAACCATATAAAGAGGGACTTGTCCATATAAAATTCTACATACAGTTCAAATTCCATTGCTGCTCCTTGTGATCTTGAGCAAGTCACTTAATCCTCCATTGCTTAATATATATACTCAGATTGTAAGCCCTCTGGGGACAGGGAAATAATTAGTGTAATTCACCTTGCACAACTGCTGAAAACACTGTGAGCTACATCTAAATAAATATTGCATGCATATCAGTCAAATCCAGTGGTGTGCTGGAGTCGGCTTATACCAGCTTGCGAGAGCCATTTGTTAAGTTTTTAAGAATTTTGGGAGCCTGCTGTTAAAGTGGAGGAGTGGCCTAGTGGTTAGGGTGGTGGACTTTGGTCCTGAGGAACTGAGTTTGATTCCCACTTCAGGCACAGGCAGCTCCTTGTGATTCTGGGCAAGTCTCTTAACCCTCCGTTGCCCCATGTAAGCCGCATTGAGCCTGCCATGAGTGGGAAAGCGCGGGGTACAAATGTAACAAAAAAAAAAAAGAAAGTAGGCTCCCTGTGGCTACCTTAACAACTGACTCCCAAAATTTGGGCTCAGGGCCCCTCCTGAACTCCCTTTTACTTTGCTAGCAGGAATACTGAGCCCTGCCAGCCAAATAAATAGATTGCCACCACTTGTTTCCGGCTCTGAGCAGCATGCCAGGACTTCTTGCAGCAGTCCACTTATTTGGCTGGTAGAGCTTGGCATTCCTGCCTGAAAAGATATGCCTAGCAAGCCCACATGGGGGAAGGGAAGGGAGAGAGAAGAATGTGTGCCCCCCCCCCCCCCCCCCCACCCCCCCACATTGCAGGACTGGCTGCTTCTGGAGACAGAGCTCGTTGTTAAAAATTTACCAGCACACCACTGGTCACATCATAAATGCTATATGCGGGTACTCCAGTAAACAGGATGCCAAGAACATGCATAAATGACTAGAATACTGACCCCCGATCCTCTGACTCCAAACCAATATCCCTGGTATCTAGCGGTACCTCCCATTCTGATCTCTAAACCAATAATCCTGGTTTCAATCACGATCCCCTCCCACACACACACCCAGACTCCCCTCCTCCCCACCCTTAGCAGACTTTAAAGAGGCAGGCGCAATACAACACAATATATTTCTTATATTCCGCAATTATCAGGTTAATGGTTCATTGTGGATTACAACAAAAGAAACCTATCAGTAACTAAGAGAATTAAAAGATAACGTGGAGAGGCATTTTCGATATGACATCTAAATCTGATTTTTCATGTTTTGCAAAAACATCTAAATCCGATTTTGGACATTGCAAAAAAACATCCAAAAATCCAGTAGCAAACATGGCCATTTTCAAACCAGGAAAACATCCAACTTTTTGTTTCGAAAATAGCCATTTACTAGATGTTTTTGTGCTTGCTGTGTCTATCTTTTAGGACCATTTTCAAAAAAACAAAAAACAAGCAAGGGAAAAAGCATACAAAAACAAGCTATTAGGATATATTGGGGTGGGGGGGGGGGGGCAGCATTCTTATTAGATTGGTCACACAGATATCCCAGCAGAGCAGTGGAGCACTGCAGTGGACTTCACATAAAAGGTCCCAGGTACAAATCTCACCATTACGCCCTTATTTTGTATGATGAGCCCCCTGCCATTTGGATGACCAGTCTTCCAATTTCCAAAGTTCTTCCTGCAAGTTTTCAAAGTCCTCATGTGTTTTAACAACTTCGCATAGTTTTGTGTTATCTGCAGATTTAATTAACTCACTCATCATTTCCAGATCACTTGTAAATATTTAAATGCCATTGTCAGCGTTTTCTTAAAGCATTTTCTGCAGCATTTACATATATTACGTATATTCAGTGCTTCAGTCCTGATAATAAGCAGCGCTGAATAGACAGTGGTGACTACTGTTAGCTCTACAGACAGTGGGGATGTTCAGCCACTATCTATGTAGCTATGCAGTAGGGGTCGTGTGTGCTAAGGCCACTTTCTACTGCAGCAGTACAAATGGCCGATTTGCCATTTTTTAAATTAATGGACACTTGTGCATGTTGCCATTAGTGCATGCCAAAAAAACAAAAAAACAAACAATCCCATAAAAGTCAGCACGGGCAAGCCAAAGAGTGGGAATGACCAAGGCGATGAATCAAGAAAAAGTATGGCTAAGCCTTTATTGTATATTCACTTGGAGTCAGCACAATCAGAACAACAGGCAAACATTCACTATAACATGGACTCTACACAGTCCATGTTTTGGATTATGCCTTCGTCAGGAGTCCATAGCAGCAGCAAAATTAGGGCAAAGCAGCAACAGTGCAATCTAAAGCATAATGGCGTCTATCTCAAAAGTTGTCACAGTTGTGACTGTATCCTATGCCTACACTCACCTCGCCTCCAGGTGACCAGGCCCTATGTCTGCTGTGGACTGTCTTCTTCCTGTTTCCCAGACATGTTCCAGAGTTCATTCCAGTCCTGGTGTTCCAGCACTTCAGACTTGCCCTGATGTTCCTGCTGCCAAGCCTCCCCTGTGACCTCATCTGTAATTGCTTTTATTAAGCACCTGCAAACTTTTCAGGCTTCCCTTTGCAACAGAGGTCTTCCGAGGAGCTTTCATCTGTGTGTGTTTGTTGCAGTTCCAGCCCTGTAAGTTCTTGTCATGCACGCCTTTTGCTTCAGTTCTATCCTGCTTGTGTTTGCCCTGTTTGTCTTCAGCTTCAGTTCTATCCTGCTTGTGGCTGCCCTGTTTGTCTTCAGCTTCAGTTCTATCTTGCTTGTGGCTGCCCTGTTTGTCTTCAGCTTCAGTTCTACCCTGCTTGTGGCTGCCCTGTTTGTCTTCAGCTTCAGTTCTACCCTACTTGTGTCTGCCCTGTTTGTCTACAGCTTCAGTTCCTCCACTGTTTGTTCCAACCCAGCCAAGCCAAGTCCAATCCAACATCCAGTTCCAGCCAAGCCAAGTCCGTTCCAGTATCTGGTTCCAGCCTCCAGTTCCAGCCAAGTCAAGTCTGTTCCAGCATTTGGTTCCAGCCAAGCCAAGTCCGTTCCAGCCTCCGGTTCCAGCCAAGCCTGTTTAAGAGTCCTGAATCTTGTACTAGCCTGTCTGTGTTCAGCCTCACTTCCTGTTTGGGTGGTTCACCTGCTGCTGCCTGTCCCCGGCAGTGGCCCAAGGGCTCACTACTCCGGACTTCCTTACAGTTGTGACAAAAGTTTACTTCTTTCCACTACCGAGTAAACTTTGGAGATAGATGCTTACTGTGACTTAATCAGTCTCTGGCATTTTAGTTTGCTATAGAATCTAAATTACTGATACACAAAAATATAGCTATTCTAGGAAACACAACTAGACTCTTTTTTTAATCTCAAAGAAGAGGGTTGAGAAAAAGTATCTTTGTGTATCTACCCAGGGCCTAATTTCAACTTGCATGGTTTTGCAGACTGCACTGTTCTCCAGAGCCCTTACATAATCCTACCTTTTTAAAAAGTTATCTAGTTCAGTCTTGAGTTTGCAAATGTGCATGGTATCCTGAGGTGCACACCTCTCAGTTTTATCATAAGTACATAAGTAGTGCCATACTGGGAAAGACCAAAGGTCCATCTAGCCCAGTATCCTGTCACCGACAGTGGCCAATCCAGGTCAAGGGCACCTGGCACGCTCCCCAAACGTAAAAACATTCCAGACAAGTTATACCTAAAAATGCGGAATTTTTCCAAGTCCATTTAATAGCGGTCTATGGACTTGTCCTTTAGGAATCTATCTAACCCCTTTTTAAACTCCGTCAAGCTAACCGCCCGTACCACGTTCTCCGGCAACGAATTCCAGAGTCTAATTACACGTTGGGTGAAGAAACATTTTCTCCGATTCGTTTTAAATTTACCACACTGTAGCTTCAACTCATGCCCTCTAGTCCTAGTATTTTTGGATAGCGTGAACAGTCGCTTCACATCCACCCGATCCATTCCACTCATTATTTTATACACTTCTATCATATCTCCCCTTAGCCGTCTCTTCTCCAAGCTGAAAAGCCCTAGCCTTCTCAGCCTCTCTTCATAGGAAAGTCGTCCCATCCCCACTATCATTTTCGTCGCCTTTCGCTGTACCTTTTCCAATTCTACTATATCTTTTTTGAGATACGGAGACCAGTACTGAACACAATACTCCAGGTGCGGTCGCACCATGGAGCGATACAACGGCATTATAACATCCGCACACCTGGACTCCATACCCTTCCTAATAACACCCAACATTCTATTCGCTTTCCTAGCCGCAGCAGCACACTGAGCAGAAGGTTTCAGCGTATCATCGACGACGACACCCAGATCCCTTTCTTGATCCGTAACTCCTAACGTGGAACCTTGCAAGACGTAGCTATAATTCGGGTTCCTCTTACCCACATGCATCACTTTGCACTTGTCAACATTGAACTTCATCTGCCACTTGCACGCCCATTCTCCCAGTCTCGCAAGGTCCTCCTGTAATCGTTCACATTCCTCCTGCGACTTGACGACCCTGAATAATTTTGTGTCATCGGCGAATTTAATTACCTCACTAGTTATTCCCATCTCTAGGTCATTTATAAATACATTAAAAGCAACGGACCCAGCACAGACCCCTGCGGGACCCCACTAACTACCCTCCTCCACTGAGAATACTGGCCACGCAATCCTACTCTCTGCTTCCTATCTTTCAACCAGTTCTTAATCCATAATAATACCCTACCTCCGATTCCATGACTCTGCAATTTCTTCAGGAGTCTTTCGTGCGGCACTTTGTCAAACGCCTTCTGAAAATCCAGATATACAATATCAACCGGCTCCCCATTGTCCACATGTTTGCTTACCCCCTCAAAAAAATGCATTAGATTGGTGAGGCAAGACTTCCCTTCACTAAATCCGTGCTGACTTTGTCTCATCAGTCCATGTTTTTGTATATGCTCTGCAATTTTATTCTTAATAATAGCCTCCACCATCTTGCCCGGCACCGACGTCAGACTCACCGGTCTATAATTTCCCGGATCTCCTCTGGAACCCTTCTTAAAAATTGGAGTAACATTGGCTACCCTCCAGTCTTCCGGTACTACACTCGATTTTAGGGACAGATTGCATATTTCTAACAGTAGCTCCGCAAGTTCATTTTTTAGTTCTATTAATACTCTGGGATGAATACCATCAGGTCCCGGTGATTTACTACTCTTCAGCTTGCTGAACTGACCCATTACATCCTCCAAGGTTACAGAGAATTTGTTTAGTTTCTCCGACTCCCCCGCTTCAAATATTCTTTCCGGCACCGGTGTCCCCCCCAAATCCTCCTCGGTGAAGACCGAAGCAAAGAATTCATTTAATTTCTCCGCTACGGCTTTGTCCTCCTTGATCGCCCCTTTAACACCATTTTCGTCCAGCGGCCCAACCGACTCTTTGGCCGGTTTCCTGCTTTTAATGTATCTAAAAAAATTTTTACTATGTATTTTTGCTTCCAACGCTAATTTCTTCTCAAAGTCCTTTTTTGCCCTCCTTATCTCCGCTTTGCATTTGGCTTGGCATTCCTTATGATCTATCCTGTTACTTTCAGTTGGTTCTCTTCTCCACTTTCTGAAGGATTGTTTTTTGGCTCTAATGATTTCCTTTATCTTACTGTTTAGCCACGCCGGCTGACGTTTAGTCTTTTTTCCCTTTTTTCTAATACGTGGAATATATTTGTCCTGAACCTCCAGGATGGTGTTTTTAAACAGCATCCACGCCTGATGCAAGTTTTTTACTCTGCGAGCTGCTCCTTTCAGTCTTTTTTTCACCATTTTTCCTTCAGCATAAATTTGACACAGCCAGTTAAATACTTTCCTGTATACTGTATTCTTATTTCTAGCATTACTGAAGCTTCTGAAATGGAAAAACTATTATGTAACTTGAGAGGAAAAAAACCTTTAATAGCTAAAAAGCAAATGAGAATCATACAAATTTCAGGGTGAGAAGTATTCACTGGAACCAATAATGACGAGACGTTGTTTTTATTTCCACTGAGACACTCATTGCAATGCCTATAGTATTGCCTCATATTTCAACTTTGAAGGCCTACATGCCCTTTGAATTAATAGGCAATGATATATTAGAAAATTCCTTGTTGTAAAATGTATTATTTAATTGCAAAACACTGCTGCTAGACCGCAAACGGGCAATGGTTAGAAGGCATTTTACAGTACTGTAATTACCTTGTCCTTGATATTCCCTTGATAATTGGTTTCAGCCATCCCTGTCTCGGTATCCAGTTGGAAAATATTTCTGTGATGAAAAAGAAACAGAGGGAATTTTTTTTTAATTTCCCATTTTCACTATGCTATTTTTATAAATTCCCAGCCACAACATGGAATTTCTTCTGTCACACAAGTAAGCCCTTGGTTCCTAAAATTTAATTTAATACACTCATATTACACCCAACTATCAATTCAGGGCAAATTACAGCAATAAACATAATAAGAATATAATAATATTCCCCCAGATTACAATCATAGCAAACATAAAAATATACCTACCTCAAACTAATAAATTTAAATTATCTTAAATATCATAATCCATGACACCAGACTTCAGCTTTATCTCTTGAACAGTGAACTCAGTGCGTACTCAAATATTTTGTATTTTGTTTTTAAATGCCAGCAAAATAATACATAATTCTTAATGTTTCTTAAAAAGGCTGGAAGAGAGTTCCATAGTTCAGCCCATTTGTCTAATAATGTCTGTTGTTCTGTAGATGTCAACCAACAAATATGTCTAGAAAGTCTGACTAATTTCAGTTCATAAACTGTACAAAGACTTCTTTGAGTAGTGGCATATTTAGAGTAGGTACATCGTGGCATACGCACCTCCTGTCAGACCTAGGCCCCCTCCCCACCTTAAAACTCTCTCGCTTGAGTCTTCACCTGGGTAGCGTGCCTGCCTGCAGCCTGCTCTGGAATTTCCTCCCTGAGGGCGGGACAGTTCAGGGAGGAAGTCTCGGAGCAGGCCAAAGGTAGTTGAGTGCCGCTGCCACGGTGAAGACTCAAGCCAAGAGAGTTTAAAAGTGGTGAGGGGGGGGCGATGGAAATGAAAACAGGGGCGGCATGGGGGGGGGGAGGTGGAGACGGAGATGGGGGTAGTGCAGAGGAGGGGCAAGGGGGATGGGGGAGAAGCACCCTATAAAAAGTTCCTGGCTACTGTCTTTGAGGAAAATATATTATCGCAAAATCCTTAAGATAACTTGGACATAAACCATACAGTATTTTAAAATGAAAAGTTAAAATTTTAAACTCAATCCTAGCAATCAATGGTAGGCAGTGAAGTTGGGTCAGATAAGGTATCATATGATCATTCCTCCTCCCACTCAAAATCAGCTTAGCTGCAGCATTGTGAATAGCTTGCAACCTATTAAGTTGTTTCTGAGGGAGGCCCATAAAAAGCATTTTACAATAATCTAATGGTTTGACCAGCAGAGACTGGATAACCAATTAAAAATGTCTCGCACATCTAGATAACGTTTAAGCCTTTGTAACATTATTAACTCAAAGAAACATTTTTGTACGATACTGCTAATATAAGGTTCCATGGTCAACCCAGAATCAAGAAGAACTCCTAAGAGTTTTATTTCTGATTGAATTAGTACCTCTGAACCAGCTAAACCTCTTTATGATTCTCTGCCCACAGAACGTTTTCAGTTTCAGTCAGTTTTCAGTTTAAAGAAACTGAATTCCATAAAATTTTCTCCTTAGTTGGTTTTGCAAGAGATTAGGATTGTCACCTCTCAGATCAAATTATAGCATTCCAAGCACACGTCTACTGCTTGAGTCTTGCACACAATACCATCAGATTTAGTTCAGGAGCTATAGCCATGGAAAGCTATGGTTATAATTTTCATTTGATTACTTTGGTCATTGTCTTCATGGCATTACCTTTGCAATTGCTTTGCAAGACTCTATTACTGTTGAGTGATTAAATTGTAATATGTAATTCAAAAATGGAATGAGATTTTCTTTTACAACCATTACAGTACATTGGAATCTATTTACTAACATGCAATAACACATGTTATTTACCACAGCTTCCATTGTGTCTAATGAGATCTATTCACTAATAGAAGAAGCAAACCAAGCACTTCCACAAAAATAATCAAGAAAAAGCAAAACGGGTGGAAGTGACCACACTAACCCCCCGTTTACTAAGCCACACAACAATGACGACCCAGCCCATTCAAAGTGAATGAGCTATGTCAGCATTAGCGCACGACAGCTGCTAGTACGGAATAGTAACGTAGTAAATGACGACAGATACAGACCTGTACGATCCATCCAGTCTGCCCAACAAGATAAACTAATTTTACTTGATATGCGATACTTTATATATTATTATTATTTATTATTATTTGTTACATTTGTATCCCACATTTTCCCACATATTTGCAGGCTCAATGTGGCTTACATAATACCGTGAAGGCATTCGCCAAATCCGGTACGGGATAGGTACAAAATGTTGTATTGGGATAGGGAAGATATGTTGTAATGGGATAGGGAAGATAAGATTCAATCAAGTTGGGTTGAGGTAAAAGAGTTCATTAATGTCCAATACGATCTTTAATAGTGAAGTGTTGCAGGGTTGAGTCATTTAAGTTGGGTCATTCGGATGTGCCCTTCCGAATAGGTGAGTCTTTAATGACTTTCTGAATTTTAGGTAATCATAAGTTGTTTTCACCGCTTGTGGCAATGCGTTCCACAGGCGCGTGCCTATGTAAGAGAAGTTGGACCCGAGTTTGATTTGTCCTTGCCATTCTCAGGACACAGACCGTATAAGTCTGCCCAGCACTCTTCTTGTACTAAAAGTTCTGAAGCTAACATCAAAGCCCCTTAAAATTTACACTCAAGCCCATCCCTATCTATTCAGTCACAATCAGGGTGTAGACCATAGAAGTCTGCCCAGCACCAGTTTTGCTTCCCAATTACCAGTGTTGCCACCCAATTTCCACTAAGATTCCGTGGATCCATTCCTTCTAAACAGAACTCCTTTGTGTTTATCCCACGCATGTTTTAATTCCATTACCGTTTTCATCTCCAGCACCTCCCGCAGGAGGGCATTCCATGTATCCACCACCCTCTCTGTGAAAAAATACTTCTTGACATTACTCCTGAGTCTGCTCCCCTTCAACCTCAATTCATGTCCTCTAGTTCTACCACCTTCCCGTCTCCAGAAAATGTTCATTTGCTGATTAATACCTTTCAAATATTTGAACATCTGTATCATGTCACCCCTGTTTCTCCTTTCCTCCAAAGTATACATGTTCAGGTCAGCAAGTCTCTCCTTGTACGGTTTGCAACATAAATCCCATACCATTTTCGTAGCTTTTCTTTGCACTGCTTCCAGTTTTTTTACATCCTTAGCTAGATATGACTTCCAAAACTGAACACAATACTCCAAGTGGGGCCTCACGAATGACTTGTAGAGGGACATCAACATCTCCTTTCTTCTGCTAGTTATACCCCTTTCTATGCAGCCTAGTATCCTTCTGGCCATGGCCATCGCCTTGTCACATTGTTTCTTCACCTTCAGATCCTCGGACACCAACACCTCAAGGTCTCTCTCCTGAATCGAGCTTACTAATCTCTCCCCTCCTATCCAGTATCTCTCTTTTGGGTTTCTGCACTCCAAGTGCATCACTCTACACTTCTTGGCATTAAATTTTAACTTGGCAATAAATTTTGCTGAATTGGAGCAGCACAGGCCTGGTGGAATCGGAGACATTGGTTTGATCTTCAGATAAGTGCTGGGAGGCTGTTGCACCTAAGTTGTAGATCTGAGACGTAGTGGCAATTAGGAGACAGGATTGAACATTGCACAAAATTACAGTAGATAGAATTGTGTCCTGTATATATGCACAAGTTTGTCACTTGGACTTTTCAGCGAACACTCAAGCATAGAAAAACTGTGGAGTTTCTTTCAGGCAAGATGATGGTATACCAAGCCCATGCCTTATAGCTGAAAGTATTGGCTGGCTGGGTGGTATTACTGATGCCTTTTTTCTCCACTAGTTGGTGACTGGGTACCGCTTGTGAGTCAGAGTTACATCGGGTGCATTTATAAATAGTAGTACATTTATAGCCTTGTAGCTATAAGATTGGATTGTCATATTAAATTTTAACTACCAGACCCTCGACCATTCTTCTAATGTTCGGAGATCCCTTCTCATCATTTCTGCTCCCCCCAGGGTATCGACTCTATTGGCTATTTTCATGTCATCCACAAAAAGGCAAACCTTTCCTTCCAACCCTTCAGCAATATCACCCACAAATATAATAAACGGAATAGGCCCCAGCCCCAACCCCTGAGGAACTCCACTCCTCACCTTCCTTTCCTCCGAGCGGAGGGGGGGTAAGTAAACAGGGGGGGGGGTAAGTCTGTTCCATAATAAAATCAGCATATCTTTGGACTATGCCAGTGTTCCCAAACCTGGTCCTGGAGGCACACCAGCCAGTCAGGTTTTCAGGATATCCACAATGAATATTCATGAGTGAGATTTGCATGCAGTGGAGGCAGTGCATGCAAATCTCACTCATGAATATTCATTGTGGATACCCTGAAAACCTGACTGGCTGGGGTGCCTCCAGGACCAGGTTTGGGAACCACTGGACTACGCGGTTGGTTTCTGCGCGACAGCGTCTTATGGTACTTTCACTCTAGGCAGTGGTGTGCTGGAGCCGGCTCGCTCCGGCTCACAAGATCCGGTTGTTAAATTTTGGCCGGACTTACGAGCCGGTTGTTGGAAAGGGCGAGCCAGCTCTCCCTCCCTCCACCCTCCGGATCCGGTCCCTCACCGATCCTACCTTGACTATCGAATTCTTCGGGGCAGGCAGTGTTGCCTACCCGCTGCTATCACTGACTTTCCTCCGCCGCCTGTTTGCGCTTTAAAAATGGCCGCCGAGACTTCCAGAGGCGGCCTCGCGAGACTTCTGTAAGTCTCGGCGGCCATTTTGAAGCGCGATCGGGCAGCGGAGGAAAGTCAGCGATGGCAGCAGGCAGGCAACACTGCCTGCCCCGAAGAATTTGATGGCCAAGGTAGGGTCGGTGAGGGAGGGAGGGAGGAAGCAGGAGAATTTGCGGAACAAGTCGGGAGGGGGTGGCAGGGGAGAGAAGGGAGCTGCTGGCCATGGGTGGATGGAGGGCAGGGGAGAGAAGGGAGCTGCTGGCCATGGGTGGATGGAGGGCAGGGGAGAGAAGGGAGCTGCTGGCCATGGGTGGATGGAGGGCAGGGGAGAGAAGGGAGCTGCTGGCCATGGGTGGATGGAGGGCAGGGGAGAGAAGGGAGCTGCTGGCCATGGTGGATGGAGGGCAGGGGAGAGAAGGGAGCTGCTGGTCATGGGTGGATGGAGGGCAGGGGAGCGAAGGGTCGTTGGCCATGGGTGGATGGAGGGCAGGGGAGAGAAGGGTCGCTGGCCATGGGTGCATGCAGGGGAGAGGAGGGTCACTGCTGGCCATGGGTGGATGGAGGGCAGGAGAGAGAAGGGTCGCTGGCCATGGGTGAATGGAGGGCAGGGGGAGAGGAGGGGAGAGAGAATAAATGCTGGACATAGATGGAGGGGAGGGAAGAGTGAGGAAGGAGATAAGATAAGGGAAAAGGAAGAAAGGAGAAAAACTGCACATGGATGAAGAAAATAGGCAGAAGGTGAGGACCAGAAATGAAGAAGGAAGGAGGAAAGTAAAAGAAATAAATGGAAAGGAAGCCCTGGAAACGGAGTTAGGAGGACAGATAGCAGCAGAATTGGATACTGGGCCAGCACGATCAGAAAAAGAGTCACCAGACAACAAAGGTAGAAAAAATCATTTTATTTTCATTATAGTGTTTGGAATATGTTCACTTTGAGAATCAGGTGCTCAACATTAAAAGTTTATATTTATTTACTTATTTATGGCATTTTATCCCACATTAAACATGAATTAGATTGGAACCTGGGATCATTTAATTTTTTTTTTCCTGGAGAGAGTAATGCATTGCCCCCCCCCCCCCCCCCCCCGCCACCCACTGGCTATAGCCAGCTCTGCAATTTTGGGGAGCGCAGAGTTGGACGGGGGGGCGCAGAGGTGGACGGGGGGGGGGGCGCAGTTGTGGACGGGGGGCACAGTGGTGGACGGGGGGGGGGGGGGGGCGCCGAAGTGGACCGGGGAGAGAGCCTGTTGTTAAAAATTTACCAGCACACCACTGAATCTAGGTGACATTATTAACAGTGCGTCCTATTTGTGTGGAAAATTTGTGCTATACATTAAAGGACTTCTGAGGAAGGCTCAATTGCTGAAACATGGCCTGTGTAGGGTCTATCTGAACAGCACATGACTTGTAAGACTGACTGCTGGTTTTATATGAACTAAATTTTGAGACTGAGCACCTGCGAACACAAGATGTATACAGCACATGCATTACAAGTTGTGTTGGTGCATCTATTGCATTTGAACTTATTTTAAGACCTTATGGGTAAATAAACTTTTTTACTCATTTTATCCTGGAACAGACTTAGTGTGGTCACTTCCACCCTTACTGCTTCTTCTCACCTATTCACTAATAACACTAGCAGCACACAACACGCACCACATGTTAACAAATATGCCACTAGAACACTGCATAGTAGTATAATCTTCCATTTTCTATGAAACATTAACATTTGATGTAAAACAGATTCTTGGCTTAGCTTTCTTGTATAAGCTATAAGAGTGTATTGTTTTGGCTGTCCTGGGTCCTATTAAAGGATTACAATAAAAGTTGAGATTCAAGAGATGAGGAGTATAGCTGAGAGAGACTTGTATTGCCCTTCTCATAATGCTATCAAGATGCAGTGACACCGTGAATCTCTGCATACTTTATTATGCTTTCCTGCATATAACACCTTATCATATCAAGTATCTTTGTTTATTTTGTCTTTCTTTTTAATTCTACCAATGTTTGACACCTCATAATATGTGAAACTGTAGATCAGTTTTAATAAGCTGTGCTTCTCTTTATTAACAGATATGTTTGATAAAAATTCACAGGACCGATATTCAGCCAGCAACAATCAGTGATTTGCTGACCATCACTGGCGTTAAACCCAGAATTCAATGCCAGGCCATGTCTGGGCACCAGCATGGCTAATACATAACCGGTTAAGTGCGATATTCAGCACTTACTTAGCTATGGGTTATCACAACGATAGGACTGACTTTTATGCGGCCCTATTTATGCGGTTAGCCTGGCCTGTTAAGTGCTGAATATTGGCAATTGTTTTTTTCCTAGTGTTTTTCCTTCTCCCCTGTCTCTCTTTCACATCAGCTATTGTAGTTCCTCCCTTGCTCATATCATGTCGGTATGTCCTTTTAGATCATTGTGTGTATACTTTGTTTTCTGTTTTTCTTTCCCTATTAGATTGTAAGCCACCTAGATGCCAGGGGCATAGCCAGACCTTGAGGTGGGAGGGGGCCAGAGCCCAAGGTGAGGGGGCACATTTTGGTCACCGCCCTGCCGCCGCCTCCCTCCGCCGCCCACTGCTGCCACTATATATTTTGGCTGGCAGGGGTCCCCAAACCCCACCAGTTGAAGACTTCATCCAGCGCTGGTCTCCGGTGCCACCGCACTGCCTGCCCTGCTCTCTCGTCCCCTCATGTCCAGCACACTCCTTTAGTGAAACTCAGCATGCTCAATTTCACTAAAAGGAAGGTGCCCGACGTGAGGGGAAGAGAAAACAAGGCAGGCAATGTGGCGGCGCCACGCCAGATCAGCACTGGATGAAGTCTTCAGCTGGAGGGTGTTGGGGCACCCTGCCAGCCAACCAGGGGCCCAGAGCAAATTAGGGGGGGCCCAGGCCCCCATGGCCCCACCAAGCTACACCACTGCTAGACGCACATTTGATAGGCGGGATAGAAAGTTCTTAATAAACTTGACTCCACCCCTGGAACACCCCCAAAGGTGCCAGTTTTCAGTTCAGCGCTAACCAGTTATTTTCAGTGCCTCAAACAGGTGACTAAACCAGCCAGGAGCCATTTCTGGTCGGTTAAATCACTTTGAATATCAACCCCCCCCCCCCCCCCCCCCCCCACATACACACACACACATTTATAAAATTGAATTCTGAAGAGCAAACTGCTGGAAATGCGTGGAAGCAATTAACAACAGCACCCACAAAGGGAGTCACAGGCTACATGCAATAATCACACCTACAAGTAGGATTTGGGAGGTAAGTATACTGGATTCCAGAGGGTACTGTTTCCTTTTACTCCATACTGAGGACTGTCACGGTGATGGCTGCATTTTAGAGGAAAGGCAGTCATCAACAAAAGTCCACTGCGCATCTAAGCTTCAGATTGAAGCTTCACATTAAACAGTGAACAGTATTAAGAAAAGCACAACTTTGGCTCAGGTCTTAAAGTTTAAACTATGCTAAATCCTAGAGAGTGGGAGCCATGCCTGCTTTCCAGTAGCAGAGTAAAACACTCCTCAGGCACCAAGAGGTCAATTTTCAGCGGTGGCGCCATTTAAATTAATACATATATTCAGTGTCATTATAGGGGCAATTCTACAACCGGGCACTTCTGTTTAGGAACCCCAAAGACACACAATAGGAGCCTATTCTATAACAGAAACTGGGAGGCTAATATTCAGTCCAGCGTAGGCAGGCCGGCTGTGTCCTGCATTGGTGCTGAGCATAGATATTCAATGCCAGGCTGTTTCCGGTGACCAGTGTTGAATATCCAGGGGTATTTTTTGGCTGGCTTAAACTTAACCAGCAAAGTAAATAATCAGCACTGTTAAGTTTATAGTGGCCAAAGATAGGACTACTATTTATGCAGTCTGATTTGGCCGCTAAACTCAGCCGGCGAACCACTGAATATTCATGGCTAGCCAGTTATATCACGCAATATAGCCTGTTAGCCACTTAGGAGATTCTATATATGGTGCCTAAAAAATCAGCGCTGAAATCAGTGCTAAGTGTATTCTATAATCGGCACCAAGATTTAGGCGCCGATTATAGAATACGCTTAGTTGATATTTCAGCGCCGATATCTGTGCGCCATCCATTTACGCCAATGAAAACCTGGGGTAAATCTCTGAACATAAATATAGGCACATACGGCACATAGGCACCTAAATTTTGGAAGGCCCACAAAACTCCCATAACCAGGTCCCTTTTTGTCTCCACACTTTAGAAGTTCGGCACACATCGTTGCAGAATACGCTTAGCGAGTTGTGCGCCTACATTCTAATCAGTGCCAATTAGTGCTCATTATTGCTTGTTAAATGCTGATATCAGTGCTCATTAGCTTAAGCACTGTTATGAGCGCTCATGCACTGATTAGCTTGTTAAGCCAATTAAGTTACACACGGTGTTACAGAATCCGTGTCTATTTTGGCGCCTAAATCTAAGCATACTATATAGAATCCAGGGGTAAGAGGAAGAATCTATATATGGCGCCTAAAAAATCAGCCCTGAAATCAGTGCCAAGCGTATTCTTTAATTGGTGCCTAGTTGATATTTCAGCGTCTAAATCTACACACATCCATTTACACCAACGAAAATGTGGCATACATCCCAGCATGTAGATTTAGGCGCACTGGGCCATATCCTATAACTAGGCGCATAAATTTTGAAATGCCCATGCCACACCCATATCCCTGCCCATAACCATACCCCTTTTGCATGAGTATTTGCCTGTGTGCATTAGAAGTTCAGCAACCATCATTACAGAATACACTTAGCGAGCTGTGCACCTAAATTCTAATCAGTGCTAATTTGTGCTCATTTTTGCTTAAGTGCTGTTATCAGCGCTCATTAGATTGTTAAGCTTGTTAAATTACATGCATTGTTATAGAATCCGTGCCAGTTTTGGCAGAGGCGCTAGTGGCGAGCATAGGGCTATGGCCTTGCACATGGCTTCATTTTTGTTGCAGCCAAGTCGGGAGGCAGCGGCTCGAACAAGGAGGTTGAAGTAAAAATGTTGAAAGCCATTGAGGCATATTTTCAAAGCACTTTGGGAGGCTAAGTTCCATATGTTTCTATGGAACTTTGGGAGGCTAAGTGCTTTGAAATTAAGCCTCATTGTCTCCCTCCCTTTCCTCTGAAATGCCATTATCCTCATTTACCTAAAACAAAGCAAGCAAATCTAGGAGCTGCTCCATCCATGTTGTTTTTTTACTGTTGGTAGCATTTTTATTTGATCTTCTTACTAACTTATTTCTTCTTCTTGTGCAGCATACGGATGTATACAGAGGAAGTTTGGTTTCATCGGTTAGAGTATTACTTTGTTCTAAACTGTAAATCGTGTCATTTGGAGAGGCTGGTTATAGGGACTCCCTGTATTCATGCAGAGATGTTTTCAGGTTCTTAATAATCAATCAAACTTACTATTTAAAAGTACAATTTAAAAAAAAATTTAATTCAGTTGGAACCTGGGAGCATTTAATATATTTTTTTTCCTGTGCATACATCAAAAGAAAAAGATGGCATGTAGGAACTTGCTCCTTTTGTTTTATGGAATGCAGTAGTATATTATAAAAACGCACTTGCTTTTTACATTACTATTTCACAGAGAGGTATTGAATAATGAGGGAAGGGCGTCCTTCATGCAGAAGTTCTGTCCAGTCAGTCTAAAAGTGCCAACATTGTATTAACATGGTGGCTAATAGTGTGCTGAACTGGACAAAGTTAATTATGTTCAGTGGAAAATAAATCTGTTGGCTCAGGCTGCTTACTACTGAATATTCCATCATTGTTTCATTATTGCTACTAAGTATTACATATTAAAGGCATTTGCTTTAAACTTTGTTTTAATTCATTTATTCAGTCCTTATATGCACATGGTTTTTCTTTTTAAACCCAAAGGTGAATCCTAAGGGCGGTTGAACAATTAGGTATTAACTATGTTGTTTCTGACTTTGTTTTGGACTGCTTTGTGTCCTGCTGCCTAGAATTCTGGAAGATGAAAATGAGAAAATAAAAATAAAGTTTTGGATGTACTCTGTAGACGTTGTTGTTTACTTTTGCAATGTGTGTATGGATGACTGTTCTGGTGTGTACATGTGATAATATTTGAATAACTGTCTATACTTATGGTTATGATTTCTGAATATGTGACATCACTAAAGGCCAGACTTTTCAATGCCCAGTTGGGTTTATATACTAATCTCAACTTTGTCAAATGTTTCAGACATATCCATGTACTTGCTCCCATGATATAACTGAATTCTATGGTGATGGCACAAGGAAAGCAAGTTTGGTCCAGTGAAGACTAACTCAAAATAACCTGTTCCTTAAACATACACTTATTTATTCACTATCACAATTAGAAACATAGAAACATATAAATATGATGGCAGATAAAGGCCAAATGGCCCATCCAGTGTAACCCTTAACTCCTCCTTTACCTAAGGGATCCCACATGCTTGTCCCATGCTTTCTTAAACTCTGACACAGTCCTAGTCTCCACAACCTCCACCGGGAGGCCATTCCATGCTTCCACCACCCTTTCCATAAATGAATACTTTCTTAAATTCCTCCTAAGCCTATTTCCTCTTAACTTCATCATATGCCCCCTCATTCCTCATGTACAGCCACAAAACAACCTTTTAGGGTGACTAGTGTTCACAATGAGCTCCTTTTATTATTGACCAGATAAGAGTTTTCAGTTTTGGCACAGTATAAGTCATCATAGGATCAAAATATAAGAAAACCAATGGACTACATTAGGTGCTTATAGCCCATTTAGTTATATTTAAACAGAAGAAATCTGCATGAAATAAAATATTTATTTTTATTTTGACTTCTAAAACTACTTGTCCCTGAAACATGCCTCAAAACAAAATAATCCATTTGTGTATTTAAAATGTAAACTTCTACAAAACAGATGAAGATGTGATTCCATGTACCCCAAAGAAAGGAGATTTTAATTTAATTTTACTTCCATTTAAATTGAATATATTCCATCTTAATAACACCAGCTCTAGAACACTTTGCCAGAGGATGTGGTAACAGCAGTTAGCGTATCTGGGTTTAAAAAAACGGTTTGGATAAGTTCCTGAGGAAGCAACTGCTTGCCCTGGGATTTTTTTCTATTTTTATTTTGCAAAGTACAGGAGAAATTTCTGTTTCTCTTTTACCAGTATTGCACTAAGTCTGGCTTTCTTGGGAAGAGAGGAGGGCGTCTCTATTTTAACTTTTGTCTGTATGGTTTTTTTTTTTGTGGATCCCTATTCTGTATTAGACGAGGGTCTGTCCATGTTCTGCATGTGCAACTGAGATGAAGGATTCTGCTAGCATGTAGTGTCTGCGTAGGAATGTGTAACAGTGCAGCTTGTTCCAGTTTCCCAATAGTAGGTATATTGTAAAAAGGTTTGGATAATTTCCAAAAAGAAATGTTCATAAACCATTAATAAGATGAACCTGGGAAAAAACTGCTTATTTCTAGGATAAACAGTATACAATCTGTTTTACTCTTTTGGGATCTTGCCAGGTACTTGTGACCTGGATTGGCCACTGTTGAAAACAAGATACTGGGCTTGATGGATGGTCGGTCTGCCCCACTATGGCAACGCTTATGTTCTTATGCAGCAATATCATACAACCATGCCAATATTCTGAAGATCAGTTTGTTATTATGGCCACATTAATTATGATAACGGTTAAACCATATTGCTAATTAACAACATTTTACTCTCTAATTTTAACTTTAAGATGCCTTCCCTTTCCTCAACAGTGACACATAATACCCATACTCATAGCATATGCTACAAATGTGATATAACATACACATACTTGATCCTAACCTGATTATGCCATTTTCAGCAACATACACGGGAGAGGGTCAAAGTACACAGCACATGCAGTCCAGAAAAAAGCACAAAGGGCTCTCAAGAATGGAACAAGTATGCTTTATTAAAGACCCGACACGGGCCGTGTTTCGTTGTGAACTAATGCCTGCCTCGGGGGTCAATTCAACCAAGCAACACTAAACACATAAGTTATTGTTCAAAATGTAGAGGCTCAGCACAGTGAAAGTCCACTCTGAGGACCAGAGAACAAATCACTTTTCAGAACTGACCATAGAAGTCTGTCCGGCACTGGCCTTACTTCTCAACTACTGGAGATGCCATTGAAGCCCACTCCAGCCCATCCTGATCTATCTTGTTATTTTGGGACACAGACCATAGAAGTCTGCCCAGCACTGATCTTACTTCCCAACAATTATTAAAAATGGTTGGAACAAAGTTGGGTGTATGGAGAAATTAAGGGGCCCTTTTACTAAGCCATGTAGGCGCCTACGCACACCCACCAATTGAGTTACCACCCGGCTACCATGTGGCCATTGCGGTAATTTCATTTTTGACGTGCGTCCGCTACGTGCGCTGGAAAATATTTGTATTTTCTGGCATGCAGGCAATAATTGGCATCATGAGACCTTACCACTAGGTCAATGGCTGGCGGTAAGGTCTCAGACCCAAAATGGACACGCGGCAATTTTCATTTTCCCACACGTCCATTTTCGGTAAAAGTTTTTAAAAGGCATTTTTTTTACAGGTGCGCTGAAAAATGATTCTGCACGTGCCCAAAACACACGTCTACACTACCACAGGCCATTTTTCAGCATGCCTTTGTAAAAGGGCCCCTTAGGGTAAAAAATTAAAAGCAGCCTTGAATGGATAAGTTTTTAGCCTCAATCAGAATAGAATTAGAGAAGGACAATGATGCATCAATTCAAGTGTATGCTGGAACAAGGTGGAAAGCGATAAGTAAGGGCAATTGCTTGCTTGATCATTAGAGTTTATGAGAAGTGGTGCATAAAGAGATATAAAAGAAGGAGTACTAAGAAGCTGCAGAATGAATGCACCTATAAATAAGCAAATGGAACTTAAATGCATGTGGAAATGGATAGGGAGCCTGTATAGTGACTTGGGAAGAAGGGTGTATGAATGTAGTGACACTGCTGAAAGATAACCCATGCAGCAGAATTTTGGACAGACTGGAGTGAAGAGAGGTGGTTTAATGGGAGACATGCGAAGAGCAGGTTGCAGTACTCTAAAGTGAGAAGTGACAAGAATCCAAAGAGTTCCAGCTGTTGTCTAGAGAAGGCGGGATTTTGGTGATGTTATAGAGAAAGAAATGATGGGATAGATTTTCAGCAGTAATGGCAACTGTAATAATTTAATCATCAGTCACGGTGTTTAAATTATCATATACACTCAACACTGCTATACATATGATCTGCAGCACTGAATATACACATAAATTTTTAGCAGGCCTAAACTAAGCATATAAATTATCTGTAAAGTGACTGAATATCACAATTATATAGATAATTTCTTGATGCCACCTTTCTTCCACCCCTTCAATATACAGATAGGAGGTTATTCTATAAAAAGGACATCAACATTTAGGCATCAATGACAAAATTTTATATATGGCACCAAAAACAAATGATCGCTAAGCGCTATTCTATAAACAGCATTCCTAGTTGGGTGCTGTTTATATAATTGTACCTAGTGCCAGGATCCATGCCCATCTTATAGGCACAAGGATTTACACCAACTGAAACCTAGTGTAAATCTCTTCTCTAATTTATCAGGCATATTCGTGCATGCAAATTCTTGGAACACCCATGACCTGCCCATGCCCCTCCAATGGCCATGCTCCCTTTTCAGATATGCACACTAGGGTCTCTGTTTACTAAGCTGCACTGTAGGTGTTCTAACATTTTTAGCACGCGCTAACAGAGACATCCATAGGAATATATGGGTGTCTCTAGCATTAACACGTGCTAAAACGTTAGCGTGCCTTAGCAAACAGGGCCCTAGAATTTGTGCGTGCATCTTTATAGAATATGCCTAACAAGATTTGTACGGAAATTCTAATTGTTGCCAATTAGTGCCAATAAATAAAATCAAAATAAATATTATTTATAGCAGTATTTATATTCTACAATTTTCCAATATACGTTCAATGCGGTTTACAAGATTAAATAAAATATCAACAGTTGATTTAAAAACTCTAATACATCAAGACAGTCTAGTTGAAAGATAGTATCAAGTCTGAGATTATTAAAATTCAGTTATCCTTACAGTAAAATTTTCACAAAAAGAACGCTTTTAGGTGTTTGCAAAAGTTTAAAGTTATTCCTATGTCTTAAGTCTTTGGGTAGCAAGTTCCATAGCCATAGAGTCCAGCTGAGCATACTGATTTTTAAAGTATTTTCTGATAGCTAGGCTAATGAAGAGTCAAATAATTTCTCACTCCTATTTTCACATTTCTTAATGGTAAAATAATCAGTTCCCTCATATATCTGGGGCTAAGCCAAATATAGACAGCCAATGCAAAGCTTGTAATAACAGTCTGGCTCTATCGAACCATGATTTCCCAAAGATTAACCTAGCTGCTGTATTCTGAGCTGTCTGCAGTTTTTTCAAAATTCCATTACATAAGTACATAAGTAATGCTATACTGGGAAAAGACCAAAGGCCCATCAAGCCCAGCATCCTGTCCCCGATAGCGACCAATCCAGGCCAAGGGCACCTGGCAAGCTTACCAAACATTCTATACATTTTATTCCCGAAATTGTGTATTTTTCCCAAGTCCATTTAGTAGTGGTCTATGGACTTGTCCTTTAGGAAACCGTCCAAACCCTTTTTAAACTCTGCCAAGCTAACCGCCTTCACCACGTTCTCTGGCAACGAATTCCAGAGTTTAATTATGCGTTGGGTGAAGAAAATTTTCTCCAATTTGTTTTAAATGTACTACACTGTTTCATCGCATGACCCTAGTCCTACTAGTTTTGGAAAGCGTGAACAGACGCTTCACATCCACCTATTCCACTCCACTCATTATTTTATATACCTCTATCATGTCTCCCCTCAGCCATCTCTTCTCCAAGCTGAAAAGCCCTAGCCTCCTTAGTCTTTCTTCATAGGGAAGTCGTCTCACCCCCGCTATCATTTTCGTCGCCCTTCGCTGCACCTTTTCCAATTCCATTATATCTTTCTTGAGATGTGGCGACCAGAATTGGACACAATACTCAAGGTGCGGTCGCACCATGGAACAATACAACGGCATTATAACATCCTCACATCTGTTTTCTATACCTTTCCTAATAATACCCAACATTCTATTTGTTTTCCTAGCCGCAGCAGCACACTGAGCAGAAGGTTTCAGTGTAATATCAACAACGACACCCAGATCCCTTTCTTGATCCGTAACTCCTAACGTGGAACCTTGCATGACGTAGCTATAATTCGGGTTCTTTTTTCCCCACATGCATCACCTTACACTTGCTCACATTAAACGTCATCTGCCATTTAGCCGCCCAGTCTCGTAAGGTCCTTCTGTAATTTTTCACAATCTTTTCGCGAGTTAACAACTTTGAATAACTTTGTGTCATAAGCAAATTTACTTACCTCGCTAGTTACTCCCATCTCTAAATCATTTATAAATATATTAAAGAGCAGCAGTCCTAGCACTGACCCCTGAGGAACCCCACTAACTACCCTTCTCCATTGTGAATACTGCCCATTTAACCCCACTCTCTGTTTCCTATCCTTCAACCAGTTTTTAATCCACAATAGGACATTACCTCCTATACCATGACCCTCCAATTTCCTCTGTAGCCTTTCATGAGGCACCTTGTCAAACGCCTTTTGAAAATCCAGATACACAATATCAACCGGCTCCCCTTTGTCCACGTTTGTTTACTCCTTCAAAGAATTGAAGTAAATTGGTCAGGCAAAATTTCCCCACACTAAAGCCGTGCTGACTTGGTCTCAGTAATCCATGTCCTCGGATGTGCTCTGCAATTTTGTTTTTAATAATAGCCTCTACCATTTTCCCCGGCACCGACGTCAGACTCACCGGTCTATAATTTCCAGGATCTCCCCTGGAACCTTTTTTAAAAATCGGGGTTACATTGGCCACCCTCCAATCTTCTGGTATCACGCTCGATTTTAAGGATAAATTGCATATCACTAACAGTAGCTCCGCAAGTTCATTTTTCAGTTTTATCAGTACTCTAGGATGAATACAATAACCAATGAGTCAGTACCATTGATTGCGCCAACATACGGAACACTTCTCTGGGGAAATAGCCCCTAATTCTTCTCAGTTTCCATATCATATGAAACATTCTGGATGTCACACTTGCAACTTGTTTTTCAAAGGTTAGTTTATGATCTAAGACTACTCCTAGGACCTTCAAATTATTTAAAACGAGATATGTGATCCCATCTACAATAATACTGGAGGTGACATTACAGTATGGGGATGTAACCATTAAAATTCTGGGGGGGGGGGGGTTCTCTTCTAAAGTTCAGCGTGAAAGCTGACACCCAAGACGCCTACCCCTAGTCTGATCAGGTCCAAGATTTCATTCAGTTCTTTGTAAAAAGGAATGTATATGGATATATCATCCGCATATAAAAAGGGGTGGAAACCTGTTTTGCTAAGGTCCTTGCAAGTGGTATCATCATCATCATTATACTGAACAGTATAAGCGAGAGGGAAGAACCTTGTGGAACTCCACAAACCACTTTCCAGGATGATGAAACTATTTTGCCCATCTTCACTTGGTATGAATTAGATGTTAAGAAATCCTCAAATCAATTCAGCAATTTTTCCTCCAATCCCACTTTCGTCTAGTAGTCTTAGCAGAACTTGATGATCTACCATATCGAAAGCTGATGACATGTCAAATTTTAAGAGTAGGATCTTTTTCACTGTGCTGATCTCTTTCCTAGAATTGGCTATTAATGTTGTTAAAACTGTTTCCGTACTATACTGCAGCCTAAACCCTGATTGGGACTCTTGAATTATAGAGAAGTTGCTCAGATAGTCCATTAATTGTTTTGCAACTATTCCTTTCATGATCTTGGCCATGAGAGGAATTGAAGCAACCGGCCTGTAGCTTTTAACGTCACCCTTGCTACGCTTAATATTTTTTGGGATGGGTGACAACATAATATTACCTTTCTCTTTTGGGTATAATCCTTTAGGTAGCATAAAGGCCATATAGAGTGTGAATTGTTGAACTCAGTAAACAGGCCCTTTTTTAAATGAGTGCCCCTTTTACAAAGGTGTGCATTTTTAGTGCATGCTAAAAATATGCATGCACTAAACATTGGAGATACCCATATATTCCTATGGGCATCTCTAGCATTTAGCGCACACTAAAACGCTAGCGCACTTTTGTAAAAGACCCCCTAACCAAGTTGGATAAATGTCCATCATACAATAAGCTGAGGAGAATTTTGTCATCATGTGATGCACAAACCCAGTCTTGGGATCCTCAAACATGGTCCACACTCTATTCGCAACAACTTCTTCTTTGTAACTATTAAGTTCTTCAGTATAGCTATTGATTTAATTTTCCCTATTCTTAAGTCCTTTCCTCAAGTTTATTATTTTATTGTCAAAATATTTGGCCAGCTCATCTGCTTTGGGGGGGGGGGGGGGGGGTTATCACTACTGGTAGTCAATGCTTGAGCATCTAACAGAGAGAGTTCAAAGAGTCGAGTAGAAAGGCTCTTCCGAATGACCAAAGGAGACATTAGTTCAGAAAGATGATCTTTATTGGAACTACTCAAAAGACTCGACACAGCTGCTGTGTTTTGGCGTGGAGTCTCATGATGTTCGTTGTACAAGGGTAGTTGATGTTTCCAAGACAACATACAAATTTAATGAGCAAAGTAGATACCAGAATCAGTAGATGCGCAAATCGCTTCTGTTGGCAAAAATGTGTTTTTGTGCATCTACTGACTCTGGTATCTACTCTGGTATGTTGTCTTGGAAACATCAACTACCTTTGTACAACGAATATCATGAAACTCCTGAAGCAGGCATCCTCATGCCGAAACACAGCAGCTATATCGAGTCTTTTGAGTAGTTCCATCATCTTTCTGAACTAACGTCTCCCTTGGTCCTTTGGAAAAGCCGTTCTACCCTACTCTTTGAACTCTTTCTTGTGGACTGACATAGGGACTGAGTGTTCCTCCACTTTGTGTGAGTACCTTACAGGCCATTTACCAACCCATATCATTTTTTATACATTTTTATAGTCTATGCCAATTTCTTCACTATAGAATTTAATTTTAGCTAGTCTCAGTTTGATTTTATATTCTTTTAAAGCTTTCTTCCATTCTTTTTTTATTAACCTCTGTTTTATTTTTCCACATTGTCATTGTTAAACCAGGGCACCTTTCTCTGCCTGATTAAGTCACCTAATTTGTTGTTAAACCAGGGCACCTTTCTCTGCCTGATTATCTTTTTTACTTTCACTGGAGCTATTTCATCTAACACAGTTCTACATCTATGGTCCCACTCTGACAAGAAGTTGACAGATTCAGCATTCGGTGATCATTGCCCATTATACATATTTGTCCAGTATTATTCACCATCTACTTTACCACGTGTCTCAAGTGTCCTAGGATGTATCTCATTTTTAACTATGTTAAAAAGTCACTATGTTCTCCTTCCAATTAAGAGTTAAGGCCATCCTATAGTGGTCAGCCCATATCACTTCTTCGCAGTTAATGCCCTTTATCCTAAAGTTTTGATCTTCTAGGAACCTATAAGCTATCACGCCTAAAGCATGTCTTTTTTACATGTGTGACTGATACATAAGGGTAATGAAATCCCCATTGCTATAAAAAAAATCCTTACAATCTCTTGTATTCTTCTCATTCCAGTTATCCAAGTGCAAGTTCAGGTCTCCTAGTACTATCACATTGCAATAAACTACAGCCATATTTGAGATAAAATCCATAAAATCCAACTGCACCTCTTTCCATTTTCAAGGTCGGTAGCATAAAATACAGCATAATTGCCCGTGTAATGAATCTTCCTGAATTTTACATGCAAATATGAAGGGAAATAAGATCAGATATAAGCTCTACCTTAACGATATATATTTCGTTTAAAAAAGATTTATCAGAAATTGCAGATAAAATCAATCTCAGCTTCCAGGTTATGAATTCATGGGCGGATGCATTTCATCTGAAGCTCAACGCTGAAAAGATACAATGCCTTATAATATCATTGCAATATAATAAAATCAAATACACCAATATAAGCACACTAAATCATACTTTTCCTGTTGCGGACACCTTGAAACTCCTAGGCTTAAAAATTGATTGCAATCTAAATCTAGATAATCACGTGAATAATGTTATAAAGAAAATGTTCTATGCAATGGGGAGGCTTAGAAGAGTGAAACACTTTTTTCCAAGGGAGACATTCCGTAACCTAGTGTAATCATTAGTACTGAGTCATCTGGACTACTGTAATTCCTTATACGCGGGATGCAAGATTCAAACCATCAAGAGACTTCAGACTGCCCAGAACACAGCAGCCATATTGATTTTTGGAAAGGCGAAATACGAAAGTGCTGGACCCCTTAGAGAAAAATTGCATTGGCTTCCTGTGAAAGATCGAATTGCATTCAAGATATGCACCTTAGTTCATAAAATCATTTATGGAGAAGTCCCTTCCTATATGTCAAATCTGATTAATCTACCAGTGAGAAATAACAAAAGTTCATCATGCACTTGCTTAAATCTCCATTATCGCAACTGCAAAGAAATTAAATTCAAATCAATACATGCATCCAGCTTCTCATATATCTGTACACAACTATGGAATGAATTACCAACCACCTTGAGAACAACACATGACCTGATGACCTTTCGGAAATCACTAAAGACCTATCTGTTTAAAAAAACATACAAAAAAGATCCCCATAAAATACCGACACATAAACTTCACCAGATACAAGTTTAATGGAACTGTTCAAATCTGTTTATTCTAACTTACACCCTAATTATTGAACATTATATTTTATCCTGTTATCATTATGTTATGTTCTATCTAGTTACCCACTTCTCATTATACACAATTTTCTTATGCACCATAACTGCAACAAGGCTGAAATTATTATTCCGTTAAAATGATCAAGTAAACAATAGTAGGAGGATCACCATACAGGACTCCAAGATACAAGGTCACCAAACATATAAACAGGAATCCAATAAAATTTATATGGAAATGTGATGTTTGATGTTTAACAAAATATTTCTTAAAACGCAAGCAAAAGACCACAAAATGCCCGACCGCTTACTTTCAGTTTTCGGTGACTTTAACTGGGGGCGTGGTGTTCAACACTGGTCATAAAAACCTTGCTTGATAAGTGCTCGACTTTATCTTTGTAAAGCTGCTTTATAACACTTCATGAGAATCAGTGAAGGTTTTTATGAACTAAATAAATTTTGAAGTTAACATTGATATTGTCAATATATTTAAAAAAAAACTTTTTTATAAAAAAGAGCAAAATTGCTAAAATCTTTTTGGAAATAAATTAAAAGTTAAAATAATTCTTTCCAAGCAAGGTTTTTATGACCAGTGATGAACACCACGCCCCCAGTTAAAGCCGCCGAAAACTGAAAGTAAGCGTTCGGGCGTTTTGAGGTCTTTTCCTTGCTGTTTAGAAATATTCTGTTAAAATCAAACATCATATTTCCAGATAAATTTTATTGGATTCCTCTTTATATGTTCCGTTAAAATGATTGCCATAATATTCTCATGCACCTTATTCGTTATCTATATTCAGATTTCCTTATCCCATTAATGTGATTGTTGTTGTATTATAGTGTAAGCCACATTGAGCCTGCAAATAGGTGGGAAAATGTGGGATATAAATGCAGCAAATAAAATAAATAAATAAATAAATAAAAGAAAGAGCTATACGTTATAGCTATGCCCCCTCCTTTCTTCTCATCTCTTATCAGACATTGCTCATTTAGGATTGGATCATCCCTGGCATGGAGCTATGTTTCAGGTGGAAATAGTACCCCTCATTTTTCCTCCTCCACCCAAACCCTTATAATTTCTATTTTATTTGATATTGACCTAGCATTAACATAACCTACCGGAATGGGCAGGTAACATTCCTCAGCTATATCTTTGCAAGGAATTGTAATTAGTTGCTGTTTGCTCAGGCCATGATCTCTATTACAACCCTTTCACCTTCAACGCAACCCCTGTATCTCAGGATAATCATAATCTCTGGAGGTATTCTCCACACTTTCTCTAAAATGAAAATCTTTCAAACAGCGTTTTGAATTAGTAAGAATAGGACTTTATTCCTTGACGTGTTATAGCTGAAGAACTTATCACGAGAAATAAAAGCAACAGCACTTCTCCCCCCATTTTAGGCCTTATAAAACTTATTATGAATTAACAATTTTCAGACAGCATTCTGTCCTCAGTTGCATGCGCATTTGCGTATGAAGGGGTGTACAAAGGGGTGGGGGCATGCCCCTTTGGCACACTGCCTATGGCATGATGCCTCAGAAGCAGCATCAATTTAAATGCCCTGAAATGATGTCACTGATGTGCAACCAGGAAGTCAACGCTGTTCCTCTCACTCACGTACTTCTCACCACGAGTTGCTGGCTGTAAAGTCCCAATTTTCACTGGGAGGCAGGAGAGCTGACTTCAGCATGTGAGCAAATGACAGCAAATAACAATTTAACACTAAGACAATTTCCAGCTTTTAGGAGAACTCATCAATAACGGGTCCAAGTTCATCCTTCTAAAAACGCCTTCATAAAACAATGTCTTTAAATATTTTTTAAACTGTTGCTTATTTGAACAAAGTCTCAGATAACCTGGTAGAGTATTCCACATCCTCACACCAGATTCCAAACTATTCTTTCCAGTTCTTCCTCCTATATGCTCTTGATTATCTAAAATCTCTGAAAAAATATCATCCACAGACTATAAAACTATGCTATTTTGGTTTCTTATCCTAAGACAAAGAACCTTTCTTATCTGCTAATTTCTTTAACACAAATTTCAGTTTGTCTCCAGCTAGTAGAGAGGTCTTACAAACCAAACCTATTAAAAATATCTTACTTTGAGAATACATCCATTGGTCATTCTCTGATCCATGGGGATCTTCTTGTTTTCACTGCTGCTGGACTTGCTCTTGCTAGTATACTGTAATATTATACAATGAATTTGCCAGATATTATGCTGCTAAGGAGATTTCCACCCTGTCTGAAATATCATTCTGTGCAGCTTACAACCATTTTAGCATTATACAGGAAACGCAGAAGAAATTTCTGCCTTTAAAGATGCTTCTGCCATTTCAAAGCTTTTTCCTTAATGTCAACCCTCTGTTTCTTGTTATAGAATCTCTTCATTTCTTCATGAATTCTCAGATTTCTGCATCTACCTTAGCAGTATGCATCCATAATATTGCTTCTTATGTACAAGGCATACATTTGAGAAATACGTGCTTGTCAGGAATAGTCCATGCATTAGATATTATTTCCTTTATTGACTAATGCAAAGGAATGATACTGAATTTCGCAGATGACATTGAATCCTCCAAGGACAACATCTTTAAAACTTTCCTGAGCAGAGGAGTAAATTACTGCTTAAAGCAGCAGGCAGAGAACCAAGGGAAGCCTGGTTGAAATCCCACTGTTGCTCCTTGTGGTTTTGGGCAAGTCACTTAAACCATCTAAGAACAGGAAAATACCCACTGTACTTGCATGTAACTCGCTTTGAGCTATATGTCAGCTAGTTCCAAAATCCATTCCCTTCACCTTATGGACTGCACTGTCTCAGAATTAAATATATGTAAATCTGTTGTGCTTTTCTTTAAGAACTTCTGATTAAGATGATGATTATCAGAATCTTCAGTGCAGTCATCATACCCACAGTGAAATCAGAATCGGATTTTTTTTAATCCAGTTTCTGATCTCATCTCTATAATTATTTATTTGTTATATTTGTATCCCACATTCCCCCCCCCCCTTTTTTTTGCAGGCTCAATGTGGCTTACATAGTACTGTAAACGGCGTTAGCTGATTCTGGTATGAACAAATACAAAGTATGAACAAATACAAGGTGATATTCCGATAGGAGGTACGTGTATGGTAAATACAGTTGGGGGAACTTAGAGAGGGAGAGGAAGAGTTAGGATATGTTCATTATGGTCTTTGGCTATGTTATTTTGCAGGTATCCAGGTTTGTTATGTTGGGTCGGTGGGGTAGGCCTTTCTGAACGGGTCTGTTTTTAGTGCTTTCAGGAAATTTAGGTGGTCGAGCGTAGTTTTTACTACTTTTGGTAGTGCGTTCCATAGTTGTGCGCTTAAGTAGAAAATGCTGGATGCATAAGTGGATTTGTATTTGAGTCCTTTGCTGCTTGGGTAGTGGAGGTTTAGGTATGATCATGCTGATTTTATGCTGTTTCTGGTTGGCAGGTCGATGAGGTCTGTCATGTACCCCGGTGCCTCGCCGTAAATAATTTTATGCACTGTCGTGCAGATTTTGAAAGCGATATGTTCTTTGATTGGAAGCCAGTGCAGTTTTTCTCGGAGTGGTTTGGCATTGTTAAAATGTGTTTTTCCAAATATATATATCACAACAGTTCCTATGACATACCCTATAGCCTTAGCAGCTGCATTTCTTTTCTATGTACTTCACTCACAATTTACATTATAACTAATCAGAAAACAATCTCCACTGAAGAATGTTCACAATAACTTATGCCATGTAAAGGAGAACTGTACTCTTCCATTTTAAAATACCTCTGTAGCCTAAAGGTACCTGAAAAGTAGTTTTCTTTATCAGAAGTGTCAGTCTTTGTCATTCCTCCAGCTTTTCTAAATATGTTTTTGAACATGACCAATGTGCAGGCTAGGTACCCTTGCTTTTTGTACTTCAAAAGGTACTAAACACAGTGGGCCCGATATTCAGCTGGCAGCGGGCAGTGCATTTGCTGTCTGCTGCTGGCGTTAAACCCAGCAGATAATCAATGCCGGGCCATATCCATCAACTGGCATTGAATATCCGGATTTTGGCCACTATGCCTTATTCAGCGCTAACCAGTTAATATTTTAACACTACAAGGTCACATATTGAAATAAAGCTCCTTCAGAAACTCCTGCAAAATGGCGAAGTTACAGTATGCTTTGACTGCCTAAGAAACTTTACACCAAACACAATTATACTCCAAATAAAACAGAAAAATAAAGCCATTTTACAATTTGATGCTTGATTTGATTTAATTACTTAGAGGTCCTTTTACTAAGGTGCGCTGAAAAATGGCCTGCACTAGTGTAAGAGCCGTGTTTTGGATGCGCGCAGATCCATTTTTCAGCGTACCAGTAAAAAAATGCCTTTTTAAAACTATTTTGGCCAAAAATGGGCGCACGGCAAAATGAAAATTGGCGTGCGGCCATTTTGGGTCTGAGACCTTACCACCACCCATTGACTTAGCAGTAAGGTTTCACGCGTTAACCAGGTGGTAATAGTCTATGCAAGTAGAATGCCTTATACTGCCTGGTTAGCACCGCATGCCAGAAAATGAAAAATATTTTCTGGCACACGTAGTGGACGCACGTAAAAAATGAAATTACCACCTGGGCCACACAGTAGCTGGGTGGTAATTCCAAAATGACGCGCATTGGGCGTGCATAGGTGCCTACGCGGCTAAGTAAAAGGGCCCCTTAATATAGTTAAGTTTTAAAGCAGTTTACAATAAAAAAGGAAAAAGTACAATCAATGTTCTAACAAGTAAAACCAAACAATAAAATTGATTAACCAAAATCAAAATAAATAATCAGCAATCATCACAGTCAGAAACTTACAATGTGGGATCCCTTAGGAAAAGGAGGAGTTAAGGGTTACTGAGGATGGGCAGACTGGATGGGCCATTTGGCCTTTATCTACCATCATATTTCTATGTTTCTATGATCTAGCAAAGACATTCTCGAAAATCCATGTCTTGCGAATCTTATGAAACCCAAGGTAGCTTGTTAAACTGCTCACTTCTGGAGGTAAAGAGTTTCATAAAAGATGACCAATGTAACAAAACGTTCTGTTCCAGTAAAGAAATACAAAAGCAATTGTGAAATTTGTCACAATAATTTAAGTACCTATGGGCCCAATATTCATAGGCTGGCTAATTCTCGCGGTCTGCGCTGAGCCTGAATATTCAATGCTGGGCCAGGTTTCGTGGGATTCCTGCAATTCCTGTTCCCGTGCAGCTCTTTATACCTAAAGTTAGGTACCCAATTGCATGCCAGTTATAGAATAGACTTATTGATGCATGCCATATAATTAGCTAATTGGTGTTAAATTGGCAGTTAATTGGAGATAAGTACCAATAAATGGCCTTAACAAGCAGTAATTGGTTCTAATTAGCATGCATAACTGCCTAACACCTTTATTCTGTAAACTTAGCTCCTAACTTCTCTCCTACACAGCTCCAAAGGGAGTGTGGCCATGGAAGGGGCATGGGCGGGACTGGATTTAGGCACAATATTGTAGAACAATGTCATTTTCAAGCCTAAGTTGGGTGGCAGCATTACACCAGGTTTAAACAGGCGTAAATCTAGCACCCAAGTTAGGTGCAAGAATCACGCTAAGCTAATATTCCACAAAGGATGCTCCAGCACAGTGCCCTTTGCAGAATACTGATTTATTGTGGATCTTCCTGACATCGCACGTTGGGCACCTTTTTACTGTCCCCCCCCCCCCCCCCCCCCCCCCCCCCACGAATGTGTAAATAATACTGTTTGTAAGCACTTTATAAACCTAAAACTTTATAGCATCTTTGAGACCTAATTTGTTCAGTTTTATAACCTGATTTATTATATTTTTATTTTCTGAAGTTCTGGTTGACACACATAAGACCTACTGGCTGACAGCTGCTAACGGAAATACAGCATTACGTGGTTTAAGAATTACACTTCTAACTTCAGAGTAAAACCATTTTACATGACTTATAGTCAAAAAGATCCACAAAGCAACTTAAAAACGATTTATGAACTAACTAACTTTCGTAAATCTCTGAAGACTCACCTCTTCAACAAGGCATACCAATAAGGTCAACAACTATAAATGTAATACACCTCCACCTTAACTATTATCAGCTCTACTTTTGTTTATATCTGCTTGTTTAAATTTCGATCACCTTATTCTTTATGTAACACTAATTGTTTTTCTTTCAAGACCCTTCTGTAACACCTAATGTCTATTGTCTACTATATTTCCACCTATCATGATGTATCGTAAGCCACATTGAGCCTGCAAAGAGGTGGGAAAATGCGGGATACAAATGCAATAAATAAATAAATAAAATAAATAAATAAAATTATCTACCAATAACGATACATTGTAAGCCACATTGAGCCTGCAAAGAGGTGGGAAAATGTGGGATACAAATGCAATAAATAAATAAATAAAGCAAGATCTGGTATTTGGTATGGGGTGGGGGGGGGAATTCATCAAGCGACGTTATGGCCTTAACATGCATTAAAGAACTCAGCATGAACTAAATGATAAAAGCTCATTCTATACCTATGGGCTTTTAGTATTTAGCATGCACTAATTCCCTTAATGCCAGGGCATGCACATAGCAGTCAATCGCTAGGCGTGGCTACCCTGCACATGCTCTGTACGCAGATTGCCCTGAATGGCTAAGCACGGCTCCATGGCTTTGGAAATCCCGAGCTGGAAGCAAAAAAACTGCAGTTTTGCCAGACCCCTTGTCGGCACTGACCACAACATCTCTGCCCATGAGCCCCACAGGGATCATCTGTATCTGGATGAGGGTTGGAATTTCATACCCTACTTTATGTAAATTGGAGTTTAAAGTTTCTGGGAAAGTATAATGTTCAAAGTCTAGGATGGGCCTGCAGACTCCTGGACAATGATTCCCAGACTGGTGATCTACTCTGGGCTTCGATGTAGCTGTAGCGGACCAGCTCAGGCTCCATTACCATAGACTCCCCTCAGAAAAGCAGCACAAAAAAAAGAAAAGAGAGGCGGCCAAGATTTGCTTTAACTTCTCTGTTTCCTGAAACGATGAGCAGCTATGCTGAGATAGTAAGAACCCCCCCCCCCCCCCCCCAGTTTTATATCAACTAATGATCCAGTAGTCTACAAAAAAATATGTATGTGATGCTTGGTCCTCTGTTTTGAAAAGAAGGAGAACAGAGGTCCAGTTAGCTCATAGGAGCCAGCGGGTGTATATTTCCTGGGCAGCAAAAAGAGCTGTAATGTGCTCCCAACAGCTCAGCCATTGTTCTCTCTCCCTCATCTCCCTCTTATTGTTCCATTCCAAGCTTGCAGACTGTTCCGCCGAAAAGCCAGTCATGCAATGACAGTTCCTGACCACCTATAAAAATTTCATCATTAAAGGTGGGAGTTTGTTTCTCTGCATTGCTTGGAAACAGCTGTGCATTGCTCGGAAAGCACATTTGAATAGTAATCAGCTCATTTGCGTACAGTGGTGTACTGAGGGCAGGGCGATGGGGGCAGTCTGCCCCAGGTGCACGCCGCTGGATGGGTGCAGAAAGCAGCTGTGCGGCTGTCGGCTCCGCTGGTTCCCTGCTCCCTCTGCCCCAGAACAAGTTACTTCCTGTTTCAGGGCAGAGGGAGCAGGGAACCAGTGGAACCGACAGCCGCATGGCTGCTCCCAGCAGGTAAGAATGCACCCGGGGGGGGGGGGGCTTGGGTGATATACCGGGGGGGGGGGTGTTGATGCGCCGGGGGGTATCGTGCTGCACCGGGGGGGGGGGGGGGGGGGGATGCCGCTGCACCAGGTGGGGGGGTGTGCAGCAGCGATCCACCCCGGGTGGCAGCCAACCAAGGATCGCCACTGTTTATGTACAACTCCCATTGGCTGCTACCATGGAAAACAGGCCGCAGAACCCCTCTGTGCATTTCATGCAGAATACCATGCTCGCTAAACTGGCTAGAACCGGTCAAAAACACATGTTGATGGCCTGGGAAGTTTTGTGCATCGGTCCCTCAGAACTATAACCATACTATTTACTTCCATGGATTTGCCAACATTGACCTCAGTTTGTTTAATACCAGTAAAGGCCTATTTTATTGTTTACACAACAGGTGGAAACTTTACGGGACTGTTGATCTTACTGGGTAATTATGGAATTTATATTGCACACTGTAAGATGTTAAAAACTGTATTTGGTGTGTGTGACTGTGACAGAAGGTGTATTGTAATCAGCAGTCAGCTGAGGGCATTTTGATTTATTTTGAGCTGGCTGTTTCCTCCTGCTTCTTTACACTTCCATCTCAGTTAAAATGGAAACTAAGATCAGAAACCATGAGCCTTCATTTGCAACTATCTGGGGATTTTTCACCTTTACATATTCCCCCAACAGGGCCCAGACTTGCCACTGCAGTGACAGTGTTCAGCTGGGGTCCAAATAGCATGATTTCTCCTGAAATCCTGCAATCCATGCACTAGGTGTCATCAGTAAGTCCCTAGAGGGAGGGGGGGGGGGGGGGACTGTAAAGTATTTCACACAGCATACCTGGCAGCAGTCAACCCAGGGAACTGAAGCACCAGTGTGGGGACCAACCAGGGATCCTCTGCAAAATAGTGAACAGCACTTGCCACCTGAGCTACTGTGGTCATTGATGATAACGTGGAAACCTTCTGCTCATTGTGCTGCTGCAGCTAAGAAAGCAAATAGAATGTTAAGTATTATTAGGAAAGGAATGGAAAACAAAAATGAGGCCGTTATAATGCCTTTGTATCGCTCCATGGTGCGACCGCACCTTGAATACTGTGTTCAATTCTGGTCACCACATCTCAAAAAAGATACAGTAGAATTAGAAAAGGTGCAGAGAAGGGCGACGAAAATTATAAAGGGGATGGGACAACTTCCCTATGAGGAAAGGCTAAAGCGGCTAGGGCTCTTCAGCTTGGAGAAAAGATGGCTGAGGGGAGATATGATAGAGGTCTATAAAATAATAAGTGGAGTGGAACGGGTAGACGTGAAGAATCTGTTTACGCTTTCCAAAAATACTAGGACTAGGGGGCATGCGATGAAGCTACAAAGTAATAAATTTAAAACAAATTGGAGAAAATATTTCTTCACTCAACGTGTAATTCATCTCTGGAATTCGTTGCCAGAAAATGTGGTAAAGGCGGTTAGCTTAGTACAGTTTAAAAAAAGGTTTGGACAGTTTCCTAAAGGAAAAGTCCATAGACCATTATTAAATTGGACTTGGGGAAAATCCACTATTTCTGGGATAAGCAGCATAAAATGCTTTGTACTTATTTGGGGATCTTGCCAAGTATTTGTGACCTGGATTGGCCACTGTTGGAAACAGGATGCTGGGCTTGATGGACCTTTGGTCTGTCCCACTATGGCAATACTTATGTACTTATGGGCCAGCCACACTGAGTTGGTTTGAGCACAATCAAAACAAAATATAAGAATCAAACAAAATTAAAATCAAATCAGCAACCAGCTGGATTCCTCAGTTTCTACCACTCGAAGTGAGAGGGTCTTGCATGTAATGCAAGGTATATGATCAAGACTATTAAAATCTGAAAAAAATATTTTTAAAAAACAATAAGTAGTGTACATCTGATGCAATGTGCCACATCATCGGGCCTGCAACTCATGAAAATCAACTGCTGTTTTCACTACAGTATCTCCCTACGGTTTTTGAAAGCTGCTGGAATTCTGTTAACAAGCCAGCTCCAAAGAACCGTAGGAGTGTATAAAATAAATGCTCCAGGCTTTCTTGGAGAATATGGAGACAGATGAGAATTTGAACTTAGCAAAGCATCAGCGAAGCACTTTTGCTAGCCGGAAGCCAAATTAAAAACAGGCTGAGCCCTAAGATGTGCAGTTATGAAAATCAGTGAACACCAAGTTTGTATATCAAATCTGCATACCTGAATTTATAGTTTATACACAGCCCCATCACGAGTGATCACAAAATAAATATGAGCACATTGACTCAGTAACTCACATTAAACTGGATTTTAATCAAAAGATTAGTCTTTTTAAAAACATTGTATTTATTTTAATATTGTATATTGGTTTTCGCTTGCTATTTTTTTATATTGTAATACTGTGACAAACTGGCACGCAGAGAAGAAAAATCACAGGGTGATGATGAATTAACTGAGGCAGGACCACAATACTGAAATTAGCCTGTAGACAAACAGCATTACTTACGCTTTCCAGTATAAATAATAGCGAATATTCAATAAAGTACCCTTGAATCTCTTTAGAGTCACACAGGCAGCAAATTTGCTTTGCTAGTACTGTACATTGATGTACTTATTTAATTTTGCAAGCAGTTGGATAATTATGCATTCTACATCTACTAAAGTTAGCAACAGCTGAGATATGCTCAAAGAGCCTGATTCATAAAACCAGCATCGTTTGAAAGCAACAGCCACTGAGGCAGGAGTGAGTGGGGATCACTCCTGCCCCAAGGGTGGGTCAGGGTCCTAGGAGGTCACCCCTTAACATGGCTTTTACAAAAGAGAGTAAAAAAATGGCAGAATTCATTTTTACCAGGGCTGATAGGGAAGGGAAGGGGAAAGAGAATGGGACTTGATATACAGCCTTTCTGTGGTTTTTGCAACTACATTCAAAGTGGTTTACATAGTATATATAGGTACTTATTTGTACCTGGGGCAATGGAGGGTTAAGTGACTTGCCCAGAGTCACAAAGAGCTGCAGTGAGAATTGAACCCAGTTCCTCAGGCTCAAGGTCCTGTACTAACCACTAGTCTACTCTTCCACTCCACCAAGGGCATAAGATTTCCCTAGAGCAGGAATCCAGAGGGACTTTTTTTTCACTGATTTCCCACATGGAGGCTGCAGAACACTTCAGAGGCTGCTGATCCACCATGGATTGGAGGAGCTGGAGGAGGAGGGAGGGGGAAGAGTGTCCAGTCTGAGCCATGTAGGTTCTTTTTAACTTTGCACAAAGAGAGCAACTTTAAAAGAAACATGAACCCGATATTCAAAAGATTTTTGTTTCTAACTTGAGTTATGCTCCTAAATTGGCCTCTAATATTTATTTGTTGCATTTGTATCCCACATTTTCCCACCTATTTGCAGGCTCAATGTGGCTTACATAGTACCATGATGGCGAATGCCAATTCCGGTATCAGAAATACTTAGTAGTAATTGCATTAAAGTTCATGTGTAACAGAGTGTCTTAGGAAGTTGAGGAGAAAGAATTAAGTGTCCTTTTCTGGTACAGGGCTGAGCTCCTAAGGCCCCTGTTTATTAAGCCACACTGTAGGTGCATTAATGTTTTTAGCGTGCGCTAAAAATTAGCACGCGTTAACACTAGAGACACCCATAGGAATATATGGGCGCCTCTAGCAGTAACACGTGCTAATTTTTAGCAAAGGCTAAAAACACTAGCGCACCTTAGTAAACAGGGCCCAAATTTGAACTCAGAATTTCACTAATATACCGCTGGCTCTTCCGGGACTACTGCCGGCCAAATGCGTCCGCCGGCAGTAGTTCCGAGTCAAGCGCGCATCATTTCCGGAGGGACACCCCCCCCCCCCCGTAAATGATTAGCGTGGCAGTAACCTGTTTAATATGTATATTAATGTTCTAGTGCCCACCAATATGTTTCCTATGTAGGCCCTTGTTGTGTGACTCTTGGAAATAAGTGCTATTATATATGGTAGATTTGATTTATGGGTCCTGCGTGACTTTAAGGTTTAGTATTATTTCACAATATGCCTAATACTAGATTTTGGATTTGGATTTAGTTTGCCATTCTCAATCATAGCTCAATGTGACTTACATTCAGGAACACTAGGCATTTTCCTGGAGGGTTTACTATCGAAGTTTGTGCAAGCAATGGAGGGTTAAGTGACTTGTCTAAGATCTCAAGGAGAAGCAGTTGGATTAGAATCCTGGCTTTCCTGGTTCTCAGCCCACTACTCTAACCATTATGTTCAGCTAATGTAGATAATATGTAATCCAAACCCGGTGGCCACTGATAGGCAAATTATTTTATGGTTACCAATAACCACAGGATTTCTGTTAAAGTGCTAATTAATATCACTGTTTACACGATGAACAGGAAGATCCTGGACTGGGGAGCTAGGGCTGACTGGGAGCCAAGTATTAAAAAGTACTGCATATAATTCTAGAATGTTGAAAATTTTGTTCTGTTTAATATGTTGTATTATTTTGATTTTTTTGGGCACATAATTCCCTGGAATGGGTTCAATGTGTATAATACCATCAGTAATAGAAGTACTGGGTAGAGGAGGCAGCAATGTTCAAAAGTGCTCTCACTGTCCCTTTACTACAGCCACATGTGTCACCACCCCAAGGATTTTAACTTCGCCCCCATCCTGCTCTAGCCCAGCCCTCTTTAGCCTCCCCACACATCTGAGTCACTGACCTTGGGACACTGACCTATCCTGGATATCCACAGTGAATACACATGAGAGGTTTGCATTCGTTGCCTTTGTTATATGAAAACCTCCCATGCGCATTCATGATGGATATCTTGAAAGCCAGAATGTCATATTTAAATTATTGAATTGTATTTGACCCAGAGACAGGGGATGAGCAGGTAAGAGGTAGGGTTATGGCGGGGGGGGGGGGGGGGGGGGGGGGCGCAAAAACAAAAACTGGTCCAGGGTGCCACAATCTCTTGAGCCAGCCCTGTTTATGTTTATGTGTGCCATTTTGGAACCTACCCATCAGTACTAAGCCATGACTGACCACCACGGGCAGAATTCACCTAGATATTTTATTTTTGTTACATTTGTACCCCACGCTTTCCCACTCATGGCAGGCTCAATGTGGCTTACATGGGGCAATGGAGGGTTAAGTGACTTGCCCAGAGTCACAAGGAGCTGCCTATGCCTGAAGTGGGAATCGAACTCAGTTCCTCAGGACCAAAGTCCACCACCCTAACCACTAGGCCACTCCTCCACTCAATGTCAGGCCATGTCCGGGCACTGGCACTGAATATTTGTGGCTAATTCAAACTAAATTGGCTGCCAAACTTTATGCAGGACCCAGCCGATAATTCTGCTGGGACCCCATATAACAGGAAACAGGTGCCTCAGCCCTCCAATACCCCTCCCTCTCCTTCCCTCAACCTGATTCCAATACCCCTTCCCTCTCCCTCCCCCCTCCCGAAGCAACAATAGGCCCAGCCTAAGTACCACAAGTACTGTGAGACTGCTACTAGGAGTTGTGGTGGCTATTTTGAGGCTGGACCCACAACAGGCAGGAGTGGGCATTGCTTCTGCTCGTATGACCCCCCTAGACCACCAGGGAGATTCCAGGTAGGCCCAGGGGGGGCCCATGGGAATGGGGATTCAGGCTGGGCCTATCATTCGCTTCATGGGGGAGGGAGGGGGGCCACCCAAAAAACCCTCTTGCACTACCCAAATGTTAACCAGGCACCGGCCAATATTTAGACCGGTGCCTGGTTAGCTCTGTGGTTAAAGTTTGGACAGCCTTTCTGCTGTCCTAACTTTAGCCACTTGTTAGCCAGTTAGAGGGCTGACTATCATTGCTAACCAGTTAAGTACTGGCTCCTCTCAGGCACCGCCCAAAGACAACCCCAGCACTAACTGGATTGTGTAGGGGTAGTTAGTGGTGACACTTAGTGGCACTGTCCAGTTAAGTACTGCTGAATATCAGCACTTAGGTGAGCATGAACGATTTTATTTAAAATATTTATAAACCGCACTATCTTACAATTCTAGGTGGTGTACAATATAAAAACATACATAAAATCTGAACAAAAATACAGCAAAATATACAATACCGAGTATTCTACATTACTTGCTAAGGTAATCAACCAGCAAAACAATAAGTAAGTAAACTACCATGCTTAAGTACAATAAGCCTGAAGAAAGATATGCCTTCAACTGTTTAATAACTGTAATATTGAGCTAATACTCTGCAACTCATATAGTAGTGTATTCCATCCCTCATGACCTGGACAACTGTTGAATAATAAATATCGAGTCTAATCTGTCTAAAGAAAGAAACATCCAACAATAGCTTATCAGAAAATCTCAAATTACAATTTGGCCAATATATTCTAACAGCAGTTGCACGTACTAAAGGCACCTCATTATTCAAAGTCTTGTAAACTACTGAATGTGCCTTAAACTGCCCGTTTAAATCACTTTGAATATCAGGCAGTACACATCTAAGTTCTCCCATTTAAATACAGCTCCTGTCATCATTCAGCAATACAGATATATTTGGGGAAAGAAAACAATAGGGGATTGAGGGGGTAACATCCTCGAATCCTTCCTGTTGAACGCGTCCCAAAATAGGCACTTTTACCTAAAGGGCTCAATTTCAAAAGAGAAAAACATCCAAAAAGTGGCATAAATCAGCATTTGAATGTTTTTCTCACAAAAACGTCCAAATTGCTATTTTCAAAACCAAGTTTTAGATGTTTTTCTATGAAGTCCATCTGAAGTGCATTGAAATCACAAGGGGGTGTATCAGAGGCGTGTTAAGGGTGGGGATCTGGGCATGCCTAATACTTGGATGTTTTTCTGCCATAATGGAACAAACAAAAACATCCAGGGCTATACATTGGACGTTTTGGTCTAGACCTGTTTTATTAATGAATAAGCCACAAAAATATGCCCTAAATGACCAGATGACCACTGTAGGAATAAAGGAATGAAACCACATTACCCCTTCAGTGGTCACTGATCCCCTCCGACCCCGCAAAGATGTTAATGAAACAGTACATACCAACCTCTATGACATCTGCAGATGTTATAGACAGTCCTACTAGAGCAGCAAGCAGGTTCCTGGAATAGCCTAATGGTCGGTGCAGTGCACTGTAGAGAAGATGACCTAGGCCCATAATCCACTCTATTACACTTGTGGTGGAAAATGTCAGCCCCCCCCCCCCAAAAAAAAACCCCCAAAACCTACCGCACCCACATATAAGTGACACCTGCAGCAATAAGGGCTATTAGAGTGGTGTATAGTTGTGTAAAGTAGGTTTTGAAGGGCTCACCATGAAGTCCACTGCAGTGCCCCCTAGGATGCCCCACTGCTCTGCTGGGATGCCTGTGTGGCCAGTCTACTAGGAAAGCTGGCTCCTCTATGTCCCAATGACTTGATTTTGTGCGTTTTTAACTTGGACTTTTTTTTTTTTTTTTTTTTTTGGGAAAATGGTGCAAAAAGGTACACATACTAAGCACAACAACATCTAGGAAAAGGTCGTTTTCAAGGAAACAAGATTGACCATTTTCAAGCCAGAAAAAGTCTTTTTCACTACTTGATTTGTGGACGTTTTCGGCAAAATGTTCAAAGTTGGATTTAGACGTCATATCAAAAATGCCCCTCCACATGTACTTGTAAGCTGCTGTAAATCCTGATGTTGGATCACAGCGATCATAGACATACATTCCACTTCTAAAATAGGCAACACGTGTTTATTAGTCTCACCCAAACAACATCTGCTTTCCATATGCATGTATTGCAGATTTACACATGTAAATTAAATCCTAGCTTTCTAAAACTGAATTTTCAATGTTTATTCGATATACACATATAAATATCACTATTTAAAATTTTCAAATGGCAAATATGTATTTTAAAATAAGGACCTTAGGGGTCCTTTTACTAAGGTGCGCTGAAAAATGGCCTACAGTAGTGTAGATGCATGTTTTGGGTGCACGCAGAATTATTTTTTTAGTGCATCTACAAAAAAATGCCTTTTTTTGCCGAAAACAGACGTGCGGCAAAATGAAAATTGACACGCGTCCATTTTGGGTCTGGGACCTTACCACAAGCCATTGACCTAGCGGTAAGGTCTCATGTGGTAACCGTGTGGTAATGGTCTATGTGCGTCAAATGCCACTTGATGCACATAGCTGCTGCACGCCAGAAAATAAAAAATATTTTTCAGACACTTGTAGAGAACGCGCGCCACAATTGAAATTACCGCAAGGGCCACTCGGTAATTCCAATTTGGCACACGTTGGGCACGCGTAGGTGCCTACACGACTTAACAAAAGGGCCCCTTAATATTTGGACAGTTAAAAGTGTGAATTTTTTTAATAAGAGCCTGAGAATGCCTCACGCAATTGTGAACCCCTTTGGGGAGAGGTAAGATATAAATATGAACAAACAGTCATCATTCTAGCTCACTTTAGGATATTCCATCTGATTCTCAAATGGAAAATGCATTTCACATTTGTAAAACTTTAAACATGGAAATTCATTTAAAAATATTTCAAGGCACACTTTCATTATTATTCAGTTGACTAAACAAGCATTTTTAGGTACATTTCACCGAAGCAACAGTGCCTATTGGGGAGGCTCCATCTGTCTGTACTGACAGATAAAAAGACACACGTGCATGCACACAGAAAGACTCACTCACTCACACACAGACTCATCCTCTCACAACTCTACACACAGGGCTAGATTCAATATATATCACCAAAAAAAAAAACCTGGCGCTGAGCAGTATTCTCTAAAGGGTGCTCCAAGTTGGGGGCCCTTTATAGAAATAGAGCACAGCACTTGAATCTGTGCCAATCTTTGTACACCAATTGAAACCAGGTGTAAATCCCGGATTGCAAGTTGGGCACAGATCCCCCTCATTCTATATCACAGTGTGCATTTTAAGGAAATGCCCATGACCTGCTCATGTCCCTCCCATTGTTACATCCCCTTTTCAGATCCACATGGAAACACTTAGATGCTATTCTATAACTGGGCACATAAATATAGCTCTGCGCAGATGTGCCGTTTTTGGCCGGTTTCAGCACCTTGCTTTCATTACAATGCTTCTATTACTACCTTCTATTCAAGCCTCAGTTTTTGGCTCTGGCGAAGTCTTATTTTTACCTTTTAGGGCATAATCCATCCTTTCTTTGATAAAATGACCCAATTGACTCGATTGTGTCATACTTATCTCTTGGCCTATCGCAATATCATCTTCTCCGGTCTTCCCCAATGCCTCAGTCATCAACTTCAGTCAGCTCAGAACACCGCCATAAGAGTTTTTGCACATTCTAAGTGTTTCAATCACGTCACCACCACCCCCCCCCCCTCTTTCAACAACATTGGTTATCCATTTCTTTGTGTGTTCAATCTAAGATTCTTACACTCACTCAAAAGATCTTACACTGGCATTTTTAAATTTTTGTATTAATATTATTAGGATTTACTGCCTTTTTGAAGAAATTCACCCAAGGTGGTGTACATGCCTTTTTATCTTTCCTCCACTGTTGTTCTAAATGCACCCCCAAGACTATTACGCTCCCTCAATAACCATTGTTTGCCTATCCCTTCGAAGTGCAAGACTTGAGATGACTAGGAAGAGCATACTTTATTACACCGCATCATCCCTCTGAAATGCTCTTCCAGTCCTCATTTGTTTAAAACTACTCTATTCCAAATTTCAGTCAGTGGTAAAGACCTACTTATTTCAGAAGACCTTTCCAACCCTGAGTGGAACTGTCATCATTACACAATTCCGGTTATCTGTCTTTGAATGTTGTGGTTTGATTGCATAAGCTGAGTGAACAATGGATATAATTCTGTGTGCTGGATAGCTTCTCTGATTTCTATTATCTTGACTGATTGCATCTTTCCTATTTTAAATGGCATTCCTTTCTATTCTTTCTTTAATATGTGCACCAACAGCAATTTTTGCTGATGGGACCTTGGGTTCTTCAGCTGGCGGTATTATTTTACTTGAAGTTCCCATGTAAATTGATAAATGGACAGTGAAATTTCAATCTGAAAAGAATATATTTCTGAACCGGCTCAACTTACAGTTTTTGTTAATAGTAAGAACATTGCAACCTTCACTGAAAGGTAGTACAGAAATAAATATCTATCTATACGCTAGGCCAGGCAATTCTTGATTTTATTCTTCTTTTACATTTTTGTTCTTCCATTTCTCCTTTTGGTTTCCCCTTTACTAGGGACTGAGGGTTCACATACAGTAGATGGATATTTCCTATTTTTTTCTTTTGATTTGTTTAACCTCTCTCTGTTCTTTTTCTATGCAAGTATTTACTTGATTGTTATAATGAAAAGTTTCAATAAATATAAAATAAAAAATAATAAAATTCTTTGTATTAGATACATATAGGAACTTTCTTTCCATAAATTTAGCCGAAGTCTTGATACTGCAAGCCTATGACTTACAGAGACAAAGAGGGGCATTTTCAATATGACGTCTAAGTCCGACTTTGAATGTTTTGCACAAAATGTCCAAAATCCAAATAGGAAATAAGGTCATTTTCGAAAAAATAAAATTCTTTTTTTTTCAAAAATACTGTTTCTAATAAGTTTTTATGTTTTGAATGTATTGGTTTTTGGTCCATTAAAAAAAAAAAATAATAATAAGTGCAAAACATAGAGATTCATGCTATTGGGATGAAGAAGGAGCCAGCATTTTTAACAGACTGATCTCCCAGACATCCCAGAATAGCAATGAGGCACCCTAGAGGGCACGTCTATGCACTTCATGAAAATGCTCCCAGGTGCACATCTCACCTTTGCTCCCTTATCTTGTCCCCTGAGCCCTCCAAAACCCACCCAAACCACATTGTCCCCCACTACAATCGACTTTATGGGTGAAGGGTGTACCTATATCTGGGTACAGCAGGATTTTGGTGATTTTGGGAAGGGTCATAGTTTCCACCACAAGTGTGTCAGGTAGAGGTAGATAAGAGACCTAGGTCCCTCACTGTGTACTAGAGCGCTGCACGGGAACAGAAATTTTACCCATCCCCACAAGAATTTAACCTGTTCCCACCCATTCCCACAAGAATTTAATGGTACATAAAAAAAAATTCCGGTTAACTCTCTGTCTCGTTGTGGGTTTGAGCAGCAGCACTGTACTCTGGTGCGCACATGTAAGACTTGTCTCTGATTCACTGGTGCTGTGTGCTAACAGGTCGTCACATGCACGCATCAGTAGGTCAGGTGACATCTGATACTCATGTCTGTATCAGAGTTGAGGTCTGCGCATCAGCCCAGTAACAGAGAGGATTAACAGTAACATAGTAACTGACAGCAGATAAAAACCTGAATGGTCCCATCCAGTCTTCTCAATAGTCACACTCATTATCAATTCATGATTAAATCAACAATGAACGTGATATTATATACTTGATTATGGTTTTTGGCATTTCTGGGACATAGACCATAGAAGTTTGCTCAGTCCTAAACTGTAAAATTGCAAGCCACATTGAGCCTGCAAATAGGTGGGAAAATGTGGGATACAAATGCAACAAATAAATAAATAAATATTCCAACTGGTGGAATTGCCATCGAAGCCCACTCCAGCCCATTCATCTTCTCATTTGCGGGACACAGACCATAAAAGTCTGTCCAGGACTGTCATCATGTTCCAGGCACTAAAGTTTCTGTCTTAACACCTTTCCAGCCTATCCTAAACCACACTGCCATATGAGACACAGACCGTACAAGTCTTCCTGGTATCAGCCCTAGTTCACCATAGCCAGAGTAGCCATCTAAGTGTCACTCGACATATCCACACACATGCAGCAATTTAAGATTAGGTTTTTCATAACTTCCATTTTCTAAATAGCGATCCTCTGTGTTCATCCCACGTCTTTTTGAATTCCATCACCATCTGTGTCTCTACCACCTCCTTAATGGAGACTTTCCGCATCTGTGTTGTTAAAGCAAGGAGGAGGAGGAGACAGCACTCACAGAACTTGGTACTCGGTAGATGAGAGGCTGACGAAAGTGCAGCATATACTTCCACAGGAACACCGCAGGAACTGTTTCCGTCCCCATGGGAACCCTGCAGGAACTGCTTCCGCTACCACGGGATCCCTGCAGGAACTGCTTCCGCCCCCACGGGATCCATGCAGAACTGCTTTCGTCCTGCAGGTTCCACGGGATTCCTGTGAACCCCGTTCCCATACAGGTCTCTACTGTGTACTGTACCGACTACTACACTACTCCAGGGACCTGCGTGATGCTCTAATAGACTCGACTCTAACATTTGAGGCTGGTAAGTCATATTTTTATTTACATTTCTGGGGGTGGGAGTCAGTGGCCACTTGGGCTATTTGGGGGTCACCCCTGATTCCCTCCAATGGTCATCTGGTCATTTAGGGCACCTTTTTGTACCTTATTTGTTCTGAAAACAGATCTAGACCAATACATCTTAGTTTTAGTCCTGGGTGTTTTTGCTGTGTTCCATTAAAGCTGTAAAACATCCAAGTGTTAGGCACTCCCTAATCCTACCTTCATAACCCCCCCCCCCCCCACACACACACACACACACACACTGTGATTTCGAAGCACTGCAGATGATAAACATCTGCAAAATAGATTTTGAAAATACCAATTTGGATGTTTTGAAAAGAAAAAATGTCCAAATGGTGCTTTATGACACTTGTTGGACAATTTTCTCTTTCAAAAATACCTTCGCTAGGGAGGTAAAATTCCTTGATGAAATCAAGGACAGCTTTATGGATCAGTTGGTACAGGAACCGACGAGAGAAGGAAAAATTCTATACTTAGTCCTTAGTGGAGCGCATGATCTGGTCTGGGAGGTAATGGTGCTGGGGCCGCTTGATAACAGTGATCATAATATGATCGGATTTGATATTAGCTTTGAAGTAAGTATACATAGGAAATCAAATATGTTAGCGTTTAACTTTAAAAAAGGAGACTATGATAAAATGAGAAGAACAGTAGCATAATATATTTCTATGTATTTTTTGTTTTTTACTAGTTTGTGTAATGCAGTGGCATACCAAGGGGGGGCGGTGGGGGCAGTCCGCCCTGTGTGCACGCCGCTGGGGGGGGTGCCGCAGCACGCGCCTGTTGCCCTGTCTCAGTCCGAGAAAGTTCGCAATTCACATGTGTTCACTGCTCCCTCTGAGTCTGCCCTGGAACAGGTTACTTCCTGTTCTGGGGCAGACTCAGAGGGAGCAGTGAACACATGCGAATTTTCTCAGAGACAGGGCAACAGGCGCGTGCCGCGGCACCCCCCCCCCCCAGCGGCGTGCAGCTGGGGGGGGGTCATTTCGCTGAGGGGGGGGAAGAGGTGTCATTTCACCGGGGGGGGGGGGGGGTTGCGCTGCACCCGGGGGGGGGGGCACATCGGCGATCCGCCCCGGGTGTCAGCTAGGGATGGAACGCCACTGGTCTAATGCCATAACGTGGCAGAGTTATTCATGTTCTTCTGTAAGCCATACTAAGGGTCCTGTTTACTAAGACACATTAGCATTTTTAATAAGCCTACAATTAATGCGCACGCTAACTGTGTATGCGCCTAGGGATATTGTAGGCGCGTACACAGTTAACGTGCATACATGGTTAACACACATTAAAAATGTTAACGCGCCTATAACGCGGCTTAGTAAACAGGGCCCTAAGTGTCAGGTTCCCAATAAGACCCTGAAAGGTTGTTATCCGTGTACCCCACAAGTAATGTAATGAATCCAATATTTGCTTACTAACTCACTAAATACAGCCAGTCCTCAGTGAAAGGGAAAAAAAAGTGGCAGCTCCAAAGCTCCAACAAATTGTTTGCATCAATATTAATTCCAATCAACCAATTGCAGGCATCCAACTGGAGTACCCACATTACGGGCAGTGTTGATACCGTTTAGTCTTTAGCATTACTGTTGCCATTCCACGTCAGCTCGCTAAATCTCTCATAGTTTTAGAGAAGAGTATAGGCTTCAAGAGCCAACTCTGGCATATATTCTATATGACTCAGCTATGTGGAATCTAAAAAGGAAAGTTATTTTTCCTATCAGTAAAAACAAAAAATTTCTTGACAATAAAAGTGCTAGACAGTGCAGAACCAATACTTGCTAGAGAAGCTCTTACATTTCATTTAGCTGGGAAATAGAAACAGAAACTAGCACCGATTTCAAGACAGTGCAATCTTCAGCTGAGCTCACTTTGTCACATACAGACCCAAAGATACCAAGTCACACGCATTAGGCGTGTGACACATGCATTCGGCTGCCCTCAAGCTCTCTCATGCCGAGCACCCCTCCTTGCGCGCATTCGGGGATCGGGGGGTCGATCTCCCCTCCCCAGATCTGCCATCTCTCCCTTCCACTCTCCTCTTTGTCCGCAATCCAGCACCTTTCCCTCAAACACCCCCCACCCCTCCACTCCGGTCAAACTCATACCTGAAGTCGCCCACCAACAATCCTACAGCTTTCCTTCTCCGGTGGTGCCCCGTCCCCTATGACGCAACTAACTTCGCTCCCTCTGAGGCATCCCTACGAAGTTGCGTCAGAGAAGAACAGGACGCCAGAGAACGGAGTTTGCAGGAATCCCGCGGGGATGGAAGCAAGTACCGCCTCCCTCCTCTCCGCCCTTCAAAAATTCAGCGCAGCCGCACTTGCTTTCTAACTGGCCTGATGTGATGCAGCGAGGCTCACAAAAAAAAAAAAAAAAAAAAATTGACACACTGACATATCCACGCGTGCCAGCAGCATTAGAGGTCACCTGATCTACTGACCCCGTGGTGATCCCCACGTGCAGCCAGTTCGCTACACGTGGAGGTCGCCACACCCACACGCCGGTAGATCAGGTGACGACTTCTCAGCTGTTTGTGCATCAGTTTGGGCAGTGAGAACAGGTGCGGCTGGGTTGAATTGTTGTATAGTGCTGTTTGCTACCAAAGCGGTAAATGTTAAAATAATGTACCGGGTTATTTTCTTTTTCTCTCTGTCTCTTTTTAATTTCGCGCCGGTTCTGCAAATAATTTTATGCATAAAACGTATGCATAGACTTGGAGTCCGTAGTTAAGGGCATACTGGAGACCAGCATAGGATATAAAGCATGAATTAAGCTGCTTTGAATATAGCATAAGCCAACCAAAAATAAAAGGTCTAGCTTATATGCATGCATGGGGTGACAATGTTACTGCTTATATGGATTGTTAGTTAAATTTAGAAAAAAAAAGTATCACTATATTCTTTTTGTTTGTTTTTATTTTTTAACGTGTTTCCATGTTTTAAAATACACTAGCAGGCAATCACACCACTTTATCCATGAATAATCAGTGTAGCAATTTAAGTGAATGGAACCACTGAATATGAGCATAAAGATAAGAGCTAGTGGTGCATAAAGAAATAACTTATAAAATAATAATAGTAGTACATAAGTAATGCCATACTGGGTAAAGACCAAAGGCCCATCAAGCCCAGCATCCTGTCCCCGACAGTGGCCAATCCAGGTCAAGGGCACCTGGCAACTTCCCAAACGTACAAACATTCTATACATGTTATTCCCGAAATTGTGGATTTTTCCCAAGTCCATTTAGTAGCGGTATATGGGCTTACCCTTTAGAAAACTGTCCAAACCCTTTTTAAACTCTGCCAAGCTAACTGCCTTCACCATGTTCTCCGGCAACGAATTCCAGAGTTTAATTACGTGTTGGGTGAAGAAAAAGTTTCTCCTATTTGTTTTAAATGTACTACACAGTAGTCTCATCGCATGCCCCCTAGTCCTACTATTTTTGGAAAGCGTGAACAGATGCTTCACGTCCACCTGTTCCACTCCACTCAATATTTTATATACCTCTATCATGTCTCCCCTCAGCCGTCTCTTCTCCAAGCTGAAAAGCCCTAGCGTCCTTAGTCTTTCTTCATGGGGAAGTCGTCCCATCCCCGCTATCATTTTAGTCGCCCTTCGCTGCACCTTTTCCAATTCTACTATATCTTTCTTGAGATGCGGCGACTAGAATTGAGCACAATACTCAAGGTGTGGTTGCACCATGGAGCGATACAACGGCATTATAACATCCTCACACCTGTTTTCCATACCTTTCCTAATAACACCCAACATTCTATTTGCTTTCCTAGCCGTAGCAGCACACTGAGCAGAAGGTTTCAGTGTATTATCGACGACGACACTCAGATCCCTTTCTTGGTCCGTAACTCCTAACGTGGAACCTTGCATGACGTAGCTATAATTCGGGTTCTTTTTTCCCACATGCATCACCTTGCACTTGCTCACATTAAACGTCATCTGCCATTTAGCCGCCCAGTCTCCCAGTCTCGTAAGGTCCTTCTGTAATTTTTCATAATCCTGTCGCGAGTTAACGACTTTGAATAACTGTGTCATCAGCAAATTTAATTACCTCGCTAGTTACTCCCATCTCTAAATCATTTATAAATATACTAGTAAAAAAGGCCCGTTTCTGGCTGAAATGAAACGGGCGCTAGGAAGGTTTTGCGCGGAGTGTGTATGTTTGAGAGAGTGTCTGTGAGAGTGATTGTGTGAGAGTGAGAATGTGCAAGTGTGTGTGTGTGACAGGGAGTGGGTGTGAGTGTGTCTGTGAGAGAGCATGTGTGTATGTGAGAATGAGTGTGTGCGAGTGCGTATGTGAGACAGTGAGTGTCCTTCCCTGTCCCCCCTGTCAGGTGTCAGGACTGGGGGGACTGTGGACAGTCATGAAGGCAGCCCCTACCAAAATAATGAAAGCAAGACCATTTGTATAATAATCACTGCATTCCAGAGAACAAAATGGAGCAAGTTCCCACATGCTATCTTTTCCTTTCTGTATTCAGTAGCTGACAGGCTTGCTAGACTTACCTAAGTGGCTGCAGCGCAATACACTGAAAAGAAAGCAAGGAAACCTATGAGACCTAGATACGGCCACCCCCTTGCCTCTGACGCTCCTCCCTTCTTCTATTTGACTTCCCTCTGATAGGTCCATCATTCGGTGTGACGCTCCTCCCTTTTCCTGTTTCAGTTCCCTTTGATAGGTCAGAGCGGTGCAGCTGTGACACTCCTCCCTTCTCTGATAGGTCAGTGCGGGGCAGAGATGTAGTGTGCTTAAAAATGGTTACAGAGCTTCGAACATACGAACTGTTGAAGCCTCAGAGTGTGCTTTAGAACGTTGAGGGTGCTTTTTATGTGCAGATGGGGCATAGCCTACGGCCCAGATGGGCGTGGCTGAGACTGAGGGTGAGTAGTCCGAATAGCCTAGCCTACCAGGAGGACAGGAGTTCAGGACAGATGGAGTGAGCTTCAGAACGTCTGAGGGGGGATTTTATTTATATAGATTAAAAAGCAGTGGTCCTAGCACAGACCCCTGAGGAACCCCTCTAGCTACCCTTCTCCATTGTGAATACTGTCCATTTAATCCCACTCTCTGTTTCCTATCCTTCAGCCAGTTTTTAATCCACAATAGGACATTTCTTCCTATCCCATGACCCTCCAATTTCCTCTGTAGCCTTTCATGAGGTACCTTATCAAACGCCTTTTGAAAATCCAGATACACAATATCAACCGGCTCCCCTTTGTCCACATGTTTGTTTACTCCTTCAAAGAATTGAAGTAAATTGGTCAGGCAAGATTTCCCCACACAAAAGCCTTGCTGACTTGGTCTCATTAATCCATGTCCTTGGATGTGCTCTGTAATTTTGTTTTTAATAATAGCCTCTACCATTTTCCCCGGCACCGACGTCAGACTCACCAGTCTATAATTTCCCGGATCTCCCCTGGAACCTTTTACATCTGTGTGCCGCTTTGGTTATCTGCTGGCAGAGGCTGAGGCCCGCGGGGTTTCTGTAATGCCTTGGGGGTGCTACACTCGGGTGGCCAGGTCCCTTCCCCCTCCTATCCCAGAGCTTTCCCTGTATGCCTGAGGGCTCAGGGTGGACTGTGGTCCGTTGCTGGCCTCAACCCCTTTGAGGGAAGGGAGTTTGCAGAGACGTGGGAAATAGCCACTATGATATTAAAAAGAAAAACAAAAAGCAGGCAGATGCAATGGCTTTAGCCTGCTGACAGGGTCTTGGGCTTGGGAGCGCGTTATAGTTCCTCTTCCTCTGTTCTAGTTTGGGTTCAAGCATCAGGAGGTTGTTCTGGACAGGTGTTAGTTCAGTTAAAAAAAAAAAAAGGCAACCACGGGGTTCCATTTGCAAAAAAAAACAATTTGGAGGCATGAGGACTTCTCAGTTTAGCGAAGCAGTGCCAGTTTTCAGTATGGCATCAGCGATTTCCTGGCTTTCTACACCGCTTGGGTTTTTGGCAGGAAACTCCACCATTTTGTTTATAGCTGTGGAGGAGCAGCGCAGTTCTTTCTGATAGCAGTCTGCTATTGTTCCGGCGGCCTCTTCAGTAGTGCTACGAGATCTCCTCTGGAGGAGGGAAGATTTCCTCTGCCTTTCACGCTGTTAATTTCAAGGAGGAACAGCCATTTCAGAATGAGAGGTTTGAGTGTGCGTGGGCAGACTATCTCTTTCTATTTTTTTTTCTTTCAGCTGCTTTATGGTGAAGTGAGCTACAGTGCAGACTGCCATGTTTTGTGTTTGTCTGGAAGGTGAGGCTCCGGTACACTGTCCTGTGGTTTCCCTTTCCTTGCATCGAAGCTGCTAGAATCTTATGCAATATGAGTGTAAATAAAACTATCTCTGGTAAGGATTCTTTTCTGACGACCAGATTCTGTATATGCAGGATAAAAATAATTAATTTCTCTAGATTCTGGGTGTTGCAAGGACACAATATGCTATTTTCTCTGGCATTTAAATGGGGCATGGAAACTCTCTGTACTTCTCTACAGTTTGTATGGTGAATGGACAATATCTAATATTTCATTCTAGAATTGGAAATCTGCAAGGACATAACCTATTGGTTTTCTTGTTGATGGTGTCTTGTTTGCCTGTCGAAAGCTGACTAATGTAGACACAAGTTATTTAGTATTTCTCAGGTCTCTCTATAATGCCAGTGTATGATCTAATGTTTCTTTACATGGTTCAGGTTTCTTTCCCTTTTGTGTTCTCCTGGAATTTACACCCATATTTATTTATTGAGGGTCTGTTTTTACAGTCTGTTTTATCGTTTTATCTGCTGTGCAATGTTCTCTCTGGTATTCTAGGGTTCTAGATGTGTGCCAGCCCTGATAATCTCTGGGACTACTACTACTACTACTATTTAGCATTTCTATAGCGCTACAAGGCGTACGCAGCGCTGCACAAACATAGAAGAAAGACAGTCCCTGCTCAAAGAGCTTACAATCTAATAGACAAAAAAAAAGTAATCAAATCAGTTAATGTGTACAGGAAGGAGGAGAGGAGGGTAGGTGGAGGCGAGTGGTTACAAGTGGTTACGAGTCAAAAGCAATGTTAAATAGGTGGGCTTTCAGTCTAGATTTAAAGGTGGCCAAGGATGGGGCAAGACGTAGGGGCTCAGGAAGTTTATTCCAGGAGTAGGGTGCAGCGAGACAGAAGGCGCAAAGTCTGGAGTTGGCAGTAGCGGAGAAGGGAACAGATAAGAAGGATTTATCAATGGAGCGGAGTGCACGGGAAGGGGTGTAGGGAAGGACGAGTGTGGAGAGATACTGGGGAGCAGCAGAGTGAGTACATTTATAGGTCAGTAGAAGAAGTTTGAACAGGATGTGAAAACGGATAAGGAGCCAGTGAAGCGACTTGAGGAGAGGGGTAGTATGAGTAAAGCGACCCTGGTGGAAGACGAGACGGGCAGCGGAGTTTTGAACCAATTGGAGAGGAGAGAGGTGACTAAGTGGGAGGCCAGCAAGAAGCAGATTGCAGTAGTCTAAACGAGAGGTGACAAGGGTGTGGATGAGGGTTTTGGTAGAGTGCTCAGAAAGAAAGGGGCGGAGTTTACGGATGTTGTAAAGAAAGAAACGACAGGTCTTGGCGGTCTGCTGGATATGAGCAGAGAAGGAGAGAGAAGAGTCAAAGATAACCCCAAGGTTTCGAGCTGAGGAGAGAGGGAGAATGAGAGAGCCAACAACAGAAATAGAAAATGGGGGGAGTGGGGAGGTGGGTTTGGGGGGAAAAATGAGAAGCTCGGTTTTGGTCATGTTTAATTTCAGGTGACGTTGAGATATCCAGACAGCAATGTCAGACAAGCATGCTGAAACTTTGGTTTGGATGCAAGGTGAGGTATCAGGGGTAGAAAGGTAGATTTGGGAGTCATCAGCATAGAGATGGTAGGAAAAGCCATGGGATGAGATTAATGAACCAAGTGAAGAAGTGTAGATAGAAAAGAGGAGGGGACTAAGAACAGAACCCTGAGGTACGCCGACAGGCAGAGGGATAGAAGTAGAAGAGGATCCACCAGAGTGAACACTGAAGGTGCGGAGGGAGAGGTAGGAAGAGAACCAGGAAAGGACAGAGTCCTGGAATCCAAGTGAGGACAGGGTATCGAGGAGTATGCTGTGATTGACAGTGTCAAAAGCAGCGGAAAGATCAAGAAGAATGAGGATGGAATAGAGACCTCTGGATTTAGCCAGTAATAGGTCATTGGAGACTGCATTACCTTTTGCCCCATCTGTTCTGCTATTTGCTCATGCCTTTCAAGTTTGTGGCCAGTAGCTGCACTGGTACTTCCTGGCGGTTCAGCACATGCTTCTAGCCTTGCTCATGCAGAGTTTTTTTTCCAGAGGGCTGGCTTACAGGTTTGGTATGACTAGTGAGTTGTGCTCTTTTAGTTAGAGCAACTGTTTGGGCACCTGTCTTTGTGGGTTCAGCTCCCACTATTGTATATTATGGTGTGCTCTCTTGGAAGATCCTTACTGTTGGAAGATCTCCTTACTTTCTCTGGCCTGCTACATTAGGGGCTCATCTCCTCTCATCCCTGAGTTAGGTAGCGAAGCACTATCTGTTGAACTGTTATGTTCCCCATAGCCCAGTGGACGGTTTGGGGATGATTCTCCTACCGTGTTTCCCCGAATATAAGACACTGTCTTATATTAATTTTTGCTCCCAAAACGGCGCTAGGTCTTATTTTCAGGGGATGTCTTATTTTGGGGAAACACGGTTGGCCCGCCCACCCTCCCTCCATCACTCCTGCAACTAACCCCCCACCCGAGATGGCCCCCCCACCCGAAGTCGCCGGCCCCCCCTCCGTCGCTCCGGAACTAACCTGAAGCCTCCTTTCACTTGCCTTCCAGTTCGCATCGCAGCAAGCAGCAGGGCAGGCCTCTCCTTCCTTCCGTGCCCCGCCCTCGCCTGACGTTATGTTACGGGTGGGGGGGGCCATCTCGGGTGGGGGGGCAACCTCGGTTGGGGGGTTAGTTGCAGGAGCGACGGAGGTAGGGTGGGCGGACCAACCGTGTTTCCCCGAAATAAGACATCCCCTGAAAATAAGACTTTGCTAGGCCTTACTTTCGGGGGAGGCCTTATATTTACTAAGGGCACCAAAACCTGGGTAGGTCTTATTTTCGGGGGATGTCCTATTTTCGGGGAAACACGGTATTCTGTCACGTTCTTTAAAAAAAAAAAAAAAGACTTTTACAGTTTAGAAAAGGCACAGTGTATGTCCACTGGAGATTGTGACAGCATATCAGTTTCTCATAGTTTTCTGTTTCTGTGGGTCTATTCTTGGGGGGACCTTTTTTAGCCTTGGGGAGCCATATGGATTTTTCTCCTTCAGTTCTCCAGACAACGAGGAATGTCTGTAATGTTTGTTACTTGCTGTTATGTGTATTTTGCATTGACAGTTTTCTATCCAAATGATCCTACTGAGATCATAGTTTACAGTTTGTTTCTCTTCATACTTGTTGTATCAGTGGTCTTTCCTCAGCTGTTTGCAAGGAATTTATAATTGTCATTTCGAGCCAAAGCATTTTTTTTTATGGGCTCATGGTTTCCACTTTGTTTCTCTCCATACTTCGTATATCAGTATCCTTTTCCCAGGTGTTGGCAGAAGTTTACTAGCTACCACAGCTTGCGTATATTTCCATTAGTGGATTTTGATTCACTTTCTCTTGCTTGTTTATTATCTTTTCTCATTTGTGATCTCATTTCTCCTTGGTGACCTCATTTCTTTCACCATTTGAAGCAGCTAGCTGCATTCTTGTTGTTCTTCCTCTCTGAGATCCTCAAACTCTAAATTATTCAAAGGCTTGACGGTACCTTTCTTAGCATGCTTCCTGTAGCCGTTACTATCTCCTATGGTGGTTATTGCGTTTTGCGTGGCTTAGCCTCACCAGGTGTTACTATCTTCAGCATTTCTCTTACATCCTTACTCTGCTCTGTTTAACCCTGTCTAGCTGAGATCCTACAGTGCGGGAATGGTGCACCAGGACTAACTGTTTCATCTCTCATTCCCTCAGTCAAACACATTTTTGGCAGCTATTCTTGGTCATTTGTCTTTTTTTCTGACTCCTGGTGGCTTTCTAATGAGTTGGGAACTCCCCAACATAAGATGTTAGGCATTTCTGCAGATTTCCTCCTGTTGGATTCGCAGAGTAGTCAGCTGTTTTTTCCTTTTCTATGGAGGCCGGTTGGCTTCCTGTATCTGTTATTTTCCAGGAGTTGGGAGTCTGAGGATGGCTTTGCTCCTGAGATCTCGGCTGTTTTCCTTCAACAGCTCTATCACTACTGAGCAGTTGTCAAGATGGAGGGAGTTCTGCCTAGCCCTCACACAGTCTTCCTTACTCGGTTATGCTTCCCATCTTGGCTGCTTGGCTTCTCGGTTTACAGTGGGAATTTTCTGGAGCTCATTTTCTCTCTGCTGCCAGTCTCTTACCTTGCGGACTTATCTTGTGCGTCCATTGTTCAGTATTTTGACAGGCCTTTTCCGGATGTCTTGGTGCACAGTTTCTTCCTTTTGCTCGTTCTGAAAGGATTCAGGTCTTTGGCAAATCTGATGAGGCATATTGTAAGTTTCGGTATACTAGTGCTCAGATCAGCTCATGAGCTGAACAGAATTGCATCTGGTTGCTCTTTTAGTGGCCTACATGGCAGGAACTGAGCTCTAGTGTTCGGGTGTCTTGTACATCGTTATTTGTTTGATATAGTTGGACAGATGTCCAGGTGCGTCGGGTCTTGGTTTTCGTTTACCGGGATCTGGCAGTGGTTCTAGTTTGGTCCCTCCCGTGGTTTACTGCTCTGGTACTTCCCATCAGTCATTCTGGGCTGGTCTGGAGGGACGCTAAGGAAGGAAAAATGAGGTCTTACCTGCTAATTTGCTTTCCTTTAGTCCCTCCAGACTGGCCCAGACCCCTCCCTGTTCAGTATCCAATTTGCTCTTGGAGATAGTTTCATTTGCTCTTGTCTCTGTGGGGAGCTGTTTGATTTTTTTTTTTTTTTTAATTTACAAAAAAAAGTATCTATGGATATTTCTATATTCGCAAAGAGACCAATTATTCAACCGTTTCTACGCGGTTGCACATAGGCACATTACTGATGATGTTGCTGTGTTCCATAATTGTTCCCATCTCCAGTCGCCAAGCAATTATGGAGACGGGAACAATTTTGGATTTATACTTGGAACACAGTGGAACCGGAGGGTTTAAATAGGGAAGTGGAGTGGTGGGCCTACTTATAATTATACACAGTCATTTTCGTCTTCATTTAGTTGTTTGACCTTTTTCGGTTTCCAGGGTAGCGGCGCCTCTAGGTTTAAATGGAGTCGACGCTCTTCCAGTTTTTTCAGCATATGCATTCTAATTGAAAGTAGCAATTGACAGGTTCTTCATGTACCCAGTCAGGTAGTCAGTCTTTATAGTTTAATTTACATTTAGTTTAATTCGCACTTAGGATTTTAAGCTCTGTGTTAAGTTTTTTTGTTTTCAAGGACACCTTTCCTTACAAGTTTTTAAAGACCAGTCAGCGGGTGTCTTGAAACAGCTCCAGCGAAACATGGACCATGCTGGGACCCGTTTTCAGTCTTTAAGTTAAGTGAAAATGTGTCTGAACACTGGTTTATACAAAAAATACATGGCACTTGGAGGCAATTCTTTACACTAACAAAATCATGCTATGATTATATGCTTGGACAATTTTTAAAGATCTGTGAATCTGTAGTTGTCCTCTGAAAACATATGAGCATGTCCTTATACAACTATATATAGGGGGTATGCATTGTTTAAATGGATTGAATGAAACACTTTAGCAGTACTAAAAGATTTTTGTGTTATTGTGTTTGGATGGGAATTACTTTGCAATGGGATTTATCTGTCTTTCTCATCTAATTTTTTGAGCCTAATTCCCCAATTTGTTTAGGTGGTTTTCACATTTGAACTGATGACTTGGAGGGAAATGACTCTGCCCATCTGCGTAATGTATCGGACACAGGACGTTAACCTCACCAGCGCCACCACCGCACATCAGTACATCACCCATCTACACCAACACTTATAATCAGCCTATTCCTTCACACAGAGGAATCTTGAGAAAGCAGCCCGAGGGCCAAAGGCTTATTATGATCTATGAGCTACCACAAAGGAATATAAATTTGGTGACAAGGCCTTTTACTATAACTACAAGGAGAGAGCTAAATTTTTACCTAGCTGGAATGGCCCCTACCAAATTGTTGCCAAGGCCTCACCTGTAGCCTATCAACTCTGTATTAGAAAAGCCAGTGATGAGAAAGGTACACTGAAGTAGATCCATATTAATCAGCTTAGGCTATATCCTAGGAAGCTCACTGCCATCCTGAGCAAGGAAGAAAGAGAGGTAAATATTGTGCTTGGTGAATAATCACTATGTTTATGTTTTTCAGGAAAGTTAAGATTTTAATTCTGCCTCAGGGCTTCAAGAAGAATGGAGAGCCACAGAAATCATGGATAGTGGGGAAAGGAAAATTGCCGGTTGTCTGTAATATCGCTTTCAGATATGTCACTAATTCTGTTCTACTCTTTTTTATTCAAGGTTACCACCATTTCACGATCTGGAAGAGGCTTATTAATAATCTCTTTTCTTTTTGAGGAGCTGTCTGTCCCTCTCTGGCGGGGCTGGGGAGGGGGAGGGGAAAAGAAAGGAAAATAAAATTAACCTTATTAACACACTAATTCTCTTTCATTTTAAAGAGTATCAGGTTAACACTAACGAAGTAATACCTTGTAAATACTGGTAGCATTATGCTGTTAAGGACAGTATCTTGTCCCTTGTTGATTTTGTTAAGGGTACACTGTCCAGCTGGTTGCTAGATCATTTTTGAAGCACCATTTTGACCTTTCATGTAAAGGTAGTATTTGTGTCATGGGTTTTGACAACTCTAAACACAAAATTGTTTGAACTGACGGGCACCCCATTTTAGTTTTCATTTTGCCATGAGCGTGTGCTCACCAGTTTTCTTTTGTTATGCTATAGCAATGAAATAAACCATTGTTCGATTTTTGCTTTTACCTATGGCCATAGTACCTTTTGCCTTGTGTGTTCATTTTGGTTTTATGATTTTGCCAGCAAATAAATCAAGTCATGACTTACAATATACCTTAAGATCTAGAAGCAATTCAAATTGAGATTCAAGTTGTGGAAACAGATCTGTTATTCTAAATAATGTATGTACATACATACAGTACCTCCTAAACAGAGGAGGGCCTTTGATACCAGTTTCTTTTCTACACTACTTATCTATACCTATTATCATACCATGTTTAGTTAGGTACATAAATACTTTCACACCTGTCTTTATTAGGTTATATTACACAGACTTCTTCATTATACATATATGTCTTTACCTATGGCAGCTGTTCCCAAACTGTGCGCCGCAGCGAACTCTCAGGGATGCCACTGTGCATCGCTCCCTATTTTCCCCTCCCGCAGGTCCGGCATCTGCCGCTTCCTTCTCTTCTCCCCACCGCTGCTGCAGTGCTTGCAGCTTACATTTTTGGGCATCCACAATTCACACAGGCACTGCGGGGACTTCCCTCTGCCTCGTCCAGCCCTCGCAACAGGAAGTTGCATCAGAAAGGGCCAGACACAGCAAACTGGGAAGGCACAAGCCTGTGTGAATCACGGATGCCCAAAATGTAAGCTGTAAGCACTGCAGTGGCGGTGAGGGAAGAAGAAGGAAGCGGCAGCGATCCTGGACCTACAGGAAGGAAGGAAGGTATGAGCAATGCTGGATTTGGGGAAGGTGTGCTGGTGTAAGAGGATGAGGCTGCAGGGGAAAGGGGGACCTATGTGGCGGGGGGAGATCCTGGACCTTCAGGATCTGCTGTGAGAGGAGCGGGCTTCAGGGAAAGGGAAAGAGAGACCAATGTAGCCGGGGGAGGGTGAGGAGACCATGAGGCATATTTTCAAAGCACTTTGGGAGGCTAAGTTCCATAGGTTTCTATGGAACTTTGGGAGGCTAAGTGCTTTGAAAATGAGCCTCCATGTGGCTAGGGTGTGGCGGGGGGTGCTATGGAGAGCCATGTGGCCGGGGGGGTGCTGCAAACCAAAAAAGTTTGGGAACCCCTGACCTATGGTCTTTACACTTACCCCCCTGTTTACTAAGCCGCGCTAGCGGCGGCCATGCGCTAATTCTGACACAGCCCATTACTTTGAATGGGCTGTGTCAGCATTGACGCTCAGCTTATTAAAGGGGGGGGGGGTTAGTTTTTCCTAAATAAAGTTTGGGGATTTTTTTCTTGTGTTAGATTAGGTCACACATATATGTAATTAGGGTTTAATTTACTTTTTATCACCTTTGAGTGTTTTTATATCCATAATGCCTATGCTTGTTGGTACCAACACTTGCTTCGGCATTTATATCAATGATTACATAATTTCACACTGATTGTGTTATTTCATTAACAACGTTATAGATTTTATATGATACACTCCTCTTAACAATGACATACTAGCCAAGCATAAACTTATTTAATATGATAAGAGATAAAGGGCCCTGTTTACAAAGATGTGCTAGCGTTTTTAGCACGTTCTAAATGCTAGAGACACCCATATAGGTATTTTTAGCTTTTAGCACATGCTAATGTTTAGTGCATGATAAAAATGATAGCGTGCCCTTATCATAGCTTAGTAAACAGGGCCCAAAGTTTTCTCTATTTTTATGGTTTTACTTATAGTATATATACACCTAGTATAGTGCTGTTTATCCATAGCTTTTAAGCTAGACCAAGTATCATTATTTTGTGTGCCACATTTACTTTATTTGCATTGTCATAATACATATTAGGTTAAGTCATTATATTGAACAATGTTCATAGTCATTCCAGCGCAAATAAACTCTGTAAGGTTTTTGTCCGATGAATAGGTTTTTCTTACACTTCCTGTATATAGTATTGTTAATAGCTGTGCTTGTAAAACTTATACTATTGATGTTGTATTGCACCTATATTGATTTATGTTGAACATTATTTGTGCCTGTGTTTATCGCAGTGTATTCTATGTAGTATACCTTTTCTTCATGAGCTATGAACTACATGCGTTGTCAGAGACTTATAAGCATGAGTGTGGTGTACAGTTACCGTGGCATGGACTGTTTAACCCACTCAAAGAAGTGTGTTGTATGCCACACTCAACCTTGTTACAGCGTTGTTTGTTCCATTATTCCATCACCTGTCTACATATTCAAGTGCAATGTCCAGCATGTTGAGGACTGTATCCATGGACTGGTTTTCCTATGGACAGTTTGCACAGCCATACACCACCTGTAGCCCATTCTGTAGACATTAAAAGTCGCTAGAGTGGTGTATCAGACACCTTCAACACTGTTGTTCATCACTTAGCTGTCACAATGCTTTGCTACAAAGTGACTTTTATGGACATTTGCGTATGCATTTTGAATTCACTTAACGCATTCTCTGATGAACATCATCTCATGCAACTTCATGGAAAATGGTCACAGGAAATAAACAATGGAGCTGGGATAGGAATAGGTCAGGGGAGGGAAAGTATGCATAGGGCAGAGCTTCCCAAACATGTCCTGAGGACTTCAGGATATCTGCAGCGAATAAGCATGAAATAAATCTGCATTCATTGGTGAGTCAGCATATGTAAATTTTTCTCATGTATATTCCTTGTGGATATTTCTGAAAACTGGTTGTGGGGTCTCCAGGACAGATGTGGAAAACCTATGGGCATAATTTCCATAGGTAAATGCACTTGTACCTGCTTCAAAGTAGGTACAAATAAAGAAAAGTACATTGTATTGGCCATCCATGAACAGTGGGATTTTCAAGAGGAAATTCAGTGGTGTAGTTTCCTTTGAAAATAAACTTGCAATTCTTGCAGTTTCAAAGTTGCTGGACATGCCTAAATAATTTTTGAGAGGGAGCTGAATATAAAGAGTTTTCAGATTGTTTAAGAAATGTTGCTAAAAAGAAAAAAAACATCTTTTGGTCAATGGATTCCTCTCTGGCCTGCATATATGGCTGGGTCTTGTGTAAATGACTGACTGAATGTTGCTTACTATTCTGCCATCTCTTCATTACCAATGAAAGTGGTGCAGGCTGTAGAGGAATTCTGTAGCCACTGCTGCTCATTTATCCGGGAAGAAATCACTGATTATTTCCAGTATAATTCAGACTGAGGCGTGGAAGCCATGTGAGGCTCTTAAATCCATCACTGTAATACTTTTACACCTCAGAATTTTTACGCTGGGACAGGATTGACATGTTTACAAGCTAGGGTTGCCAGTTGGCTCCAGATTCTTCTGAAAGGTACTGATCAAGTCATGGGTTTATCTCAATTCCATGCATGGACAGACTTATAGTTTGTTTATACAGTGGGGGAAATAAGTATTTGATCCCTTGCTGATTTTGTAAGTTTGCCCACTGACAAAGACATGAGCAGCCCATAATTGAAGGGTAGGTTATTGGTAACAGTGAGAGATAGCACATCACAAATTAAATCCGGAAAATCACATTGTGGAAAGTATATGAATTTATTTGCATTCTGCAGAGGGAAATAAGTATTTAATCCCTCTGGCAAACAAGACCTAATACTTGGTGGCAAAACCCTTGTTGGCAAGCACAGCGGTCAGACGTCTTCTGTAGTTGATGATGAGGTTTGCACACATGTCAGGAGGAATTTGGTCCACTCCTCTTTGCAGATCATCTCTAAATCATTAAGAGTTCTGGGCTGTCGCTTGGCAACTCGCAGCTTCAGCTCCCTCCATAAGTTTTCAATGGGATTAAGGTCTGGTGACTGGCTAGGCCACTCCATGACCCTAATGTGCTTCTTCCTGAGCCACTCCTTTGTTGCCTTGGCTGTATGTTTTGGGTCATTGTCGTGCTGGAAGACCCAGCCACGACCCATTTTTAAGGCCCTGGCGGAGGGAAGGAGGTTGTCACTCAGAATTGTACGGTACATGGCCCCATCCATTCTCCCATTGATGCGGTGAAGTAGTCCTGTGCCCTTAGCAGAGAAACACCCCCAAAACATAACATTTCCACCTCCATGCTTGACAGTGGGGACGGTGTTCTTTGGGTCATAGGCAGCATTTCTCTTCCTCCAAACACGGCGAGTTGAGTTCATGCCAAAGAGCTCAATTTTTGTCTCATCTGACCACAGCACCTTCTCCCAATCACTCTCGGCATCATCCAGGTGTTCACTGGCAAACTTCAGACGGGCCGTCACATGTGCCTTCCAGAGCAGGGGGACCTTGCGGGCACTGCAGGATTGCAATCCGTTATGTCGTAATGTGTTACCAATGGTTTTCGTGGTGACAGTGGTCCCAGCTGCCTTGAGATCATTGACAAGTTCCCCCCTTGTAGTTGTAGGCTGATTTCTAACCTTCCTCATGATCAAGGATACCCCACGAGGTGAGATTTTGCGTGGAGCCCCAGATCTTTGTCGATTGACAGTCATTTTGTACTTCTTCCATTTTCTTACTATGGCACCAACAGTTGTCTCCTTCTCGCCCAGCGTCTTACTGATGGTTTTGTAGCCCATTCCAGCCTTGTGCAGGTGTATGATCTTGTCCCTGACATCCTTAGACAGCTCCTTGCTCTTGGCCATTTTGTAGAGGTTAGAGTCTGACTGATTCACTGAGTCTGTGGACAGGTGTCTTTCATACAGGTGACCATTGCCGACAGCTGTCTGTCATGCAGGTAACGAGTTGATTTGGAGCATCTACCTGGTCTGTAGGGGCCAGATCTCTTACTGGTTGGTGGGGGATCAAATACTTATTTCCCTCTGCAGAATGCAAATAAATTCATATACTTTCCACAATGTGATTTTCCGGATTTAATTTGTGATGTGCTATCTCTCACTGTTACCGATAACCTACCCTTCAATTATGGGCTGCTCATGTCTTTGTCAGTGGGCAAACTTACAAAATCAGCAAGGGATCAAATACTTATTTCCCCCACTGTATCTATTAGTATAGTTGCTTGGATTTCCTGATCACCATTGCTCTTAAGCATATTATTAACTACTGGAAAGACAATTCACAACTTTCATATCACATGTGGTGGAATTGGGTTATCCTATATAAAAATTACGAATCATCCTTAGAATCTCTCCATCCTAGGAAGACTCGTCAACTACAAAAAAATGGAAAACACAGGAAGTTTATCTTTCCACCTGATTTTTCTTATTTTTATTTATTTACTCGTCATTGGGGGCAGCTGACGAAGTCATCATTTTAATTCATAGCTTTACCTTTATCTTACATGCTCATGCTTATGTTATGTCTCATGGTCTTTAATGTTTTATGGTTTACTGGTATTTAACTAATGGGCTATCTTATGTCTGATTCAATTATAATGTTATTTCTAAAACACTGATACAATATTTTCCAACAAAATGCAAATTAAGGGGTCCTTTTACTAAGGTGCACTAACAGATTTAGCACATTCTAATGATTAGCATGCATTAAATGATAAGGTGCCCATAGGAATATAATGGGCATTGTATCATTTAGCGCACACTGATTAGTTAATTCTAAATCTGTTAGCGCACCTTAGTAAAAGGACCCCATAAGCGAGTTAGTTACCATGGGAGTCATTAACCTGTGGTAACAATAATGCAGGATAGTAACACTACATTATGTTCCTCATCGAGAACATCAAGCTAGTAACACATGATCTGATAGTCTGGAGAAATTGTAAGTGCTGTGAGGACCCCTCTCTTACACCAGCAGAGATCCTCACCTAATAACCCCCCTGGACCTCTCCCCCTCCCCCCCTAGCAAAGAGCTCACATCCCACCCAAAGACAACACTTGAACTTCTTCTGTGCCCCCCCCCCCCCCCCACACACACACACTCCCCTTGTTTGGCAGCTTGATCAAGCCTACTAGGGGATGACCAGTATCAGTTTACTTATTTATTAGGATTTATTTACTGCCTTTTTGAAGAAATTCACCCAAGGTTAATATTTCAAAAAACCAGGTTAGATCATGTTAGTCCTTTCTTGGCTACATTATATTGGTTGCCCATGAAGTCTCGGATTATCTTTAAGTACTTTGTCTGCTTTTCAGGTTTCTGGATGGTATGTGTCCTGAAGGAGGTTCTCAGCTGGTGACTGTGTTAAGATTTAAGACAGCTTCAAGAAAGTGTAATCGTTTATTATTAGCCTTTTCTTCAGTTAAAAATATACATTTTAAGGCAGCCTTTTCTCAATTGTTTTTCTTCTTGGTGATTCAGTACTGGAATGATCTTCCTTCTGAATTGCGCCTGATAAAGATCTATTATTTATTTTGTAAAGTATTGAAAAACCTCTCTGTTTACTAGATTGGGTGGGTTTACTGTTTAACTTTTTAATTTGGTTTTTCATTTTGTTTATTTGTAATTTTTAAATATTTGGTGTCAGGGTTTACAATGTTGTAACTTGCCTCGAATCTAAATTGTTTGAGAATTGTTGAGAGATAAATCCTTGATAACATAACATAATATAACACAATATTTTGAAGCAGGCAGCCTAGGGGGCAGGAGCAACTGAAGATCATCCCTGTGTAGGGTTATTATATGTCTGGATTTCCCAGGACATGTCCTCCTTTTCAGGGGACTGTTGGACGTCCAGATGTTTTGTTTTCAGCCAGCCTGTTTGTACAGGTTTCTGGGGTGGTGGGCTGGCTTGCTGGCAGGTTGGTGGGCGGGTAGGCAGGTAGACGGTCGGACTTGCCTTCTCCCCCCCCCCCCCCCAAGCCTACTGTAGCACACCCTGGTGGTCTAGTGGCCTCTTCAGGGCAGGAAAGAACTCCACTCTTTCCTGCCTGCTGATGCTGACCTCCCCACTGCCACTACTTCTTGAGTGGCAAGGCCACCGCATGAAGTTTCAACAGCCATTTTCAAGAAGCGGCAGCAGTGGGGAGGGCAGTGGGCAGGAAAGAGTGTGGTTCTTTCCTGCCCCAAAGAGGCCACTAGACCACCAAGGCTGCAGGGTAAGCCAGGGAGGGGATGAGGGGGGGAGGGAGAGAAGGAGGCAGCTGCTTGTGAGTGGGAGGGAAGGGAGAGGAGAGGGAGACATGATGTACCAGGGGCATATCTGCGTGGGGCCACAGGGGCCTGGGCCCCCGCAGATTTCGCCCTGGACCCCCCTACTGCCGCCGTGGGTACCTTTGCTGGCGGGGGACCCCAACCCCCACCAGCCGAGGTCCGCTTCCTCCTGCCGCTGCGAGGTTTTTTAAGTTCATCGGGATTCGTCCTCCGTCACTCTGTGCTGCTGTTCAAAGAAGCTGCTAGCTGAATGCAGTTTTCGGACTGAGTCTGATGTCACTGCTGCACGTTGTACATGAGTCTGATGTCCTGCACGTACAACGTGCAGCAGCGACGTCAGACTCAGTCCGAAACTGCATTCAGCTAGCAGCTTCTTTGAACAGCAGCACAGAGTGACGGAGGACGAATCCCGATGAACTTAAAAAACCTCGCAGCGGCAGGAGGAAGCGGACCTTGGCTGGTGGGGGTTGGGGTCCCCACCAGCAAAGGTACCCACGGCGGCAGGGGGGGGTTTGGAAATGGCGGCGGCGGCAGCTGGGGGGGGCTATAATGTGCCCCCTCACTCTGGCTTCGGCCCCCGCTACCGCCGACTTTCAGATACGCCCCTGTGCTGTACATGGAGAGGAGGGAAGGGAAAAGGGGGGAAATGCAGCACATGGATAGAAGGGGATGGAGAAGAGAGGGGGACATGCTGCTCATGGATGGGAGGGAAAGGAAAGGGAGACATGCTGCCCATGGATGTTTGTTTGTTTTTTTGAGATGTATGGAAGAAAATCAATTTGTTACTTTTACTAGTATTTTCACTGCTTATAGAATCTGACTTTCTTGGGAGATCAAGGTGACTGTGCAGCTAGAGTGGGGGCTGGGGTGGGGGACATGACATTTTATTTTTTGTGTGTGTGTGTCCTCTTTTTTTTTTCACAGCAAATATGGTAACCCTATCTGTGTGCTGCCCACTATAGATCAGGGATACAACTGGTAGGTTGAGGGGGGGGCTATACTGTGGAGGGTAGGAGACATCTTCAGGAAGGGGGTCCACATAGCACTTACTGTACTTCTGACCTTTTTAAAATGCGCTCAGAGAGAGCATAACATAATAATGAAGTGCTTTCCATCTCATTATTATGTAGTGTGAATTGTGGAAAACTGATGTGTATTAGGAGCAATTAACACAGAAATTTGCTTTTTAACTACTACTACTACTACTACTTAGCATTTCTATAGCGCTGCCAGGGTTACGCAGCGCTGTACAAGTTTAGACATGGGGAAGGACAGTCCCTGCTCAAGAGAGCTTACAATCTAACGATAACAAGCTATGTAGCCAGTGTAGGTATCAGGAAAGGGGAAGGTGGTTAGGCGCCAAAAGCAAGGGAGAAGAGATGGGCCTTGAGTAAGGACTTGAAAATGGGCAGGGAGGGCGCACGGCATATGGGCTCAGGAAGTCTTCCAGGCATAAGGTGATGCAAGGCAGAAGGGGCGGAGTCTGGAGTTAGCGGTGGTGGAGAAGGGTACATGGCAACATTTCTATGTTATTCCCTTAAATGTGACCCCTGAGGCAGAGGTTGATACTTTATTGACTTGGCAAGTGACACAATTCATAATATCAAAACTTTTATTATTTGCTGTTATTCAGAAAGAAACAGTTAAATAGTGCCATCAAGTGGAACAAATAAAGAACAGCATATGAAAGTGAAGCTGTTCAGTAAAATATTTGGTTCAGGTTTTCTGTGCTCTGATTCTTTTCTTTTCATCTTCCCTTTCCCAGTCTTTCATTCTATACCTTCTTCCCCATTCATACCTTTTCATCTCTCCTTCTTTTCATTTTTATTAATATGAGCATGTCTTTAAAAATACTGAGGAAAATATTCAGCCAAGCACAGACACTGACTATCGAGATTAATATAGAACTTTCAAGCAGCATCCGACCACTGTGCATGAGCTGGTGCCTTCCCGCCTGACGTGAGCATGTTTGTGCAGCGCTGTGTACGCCTTGTAGCGCTATAGAAATGCTAAATAGTAGTAATAGTAGTAGCGTGGGTCCCTCAGTCGTTATTTTTCCACAGAGCAGGGAGAATGTGTCATCATGTTCTCCTCTCAGTGCATATTTTTCTCTAATTTAAGTGCCTTCCCGTGCAGTTATTTTTATCCCTTCATCGCTATTTTTCTCTTTCTCTTTATTTTTTTCTGTTTCCCTTTAATTTTTGTAGTATTTTTTGCTCTTAGTTTCCTTTCTTTTTCACGAGTTGTTAGGTCCGCTTAGGCCAGTGTACCCACATGAATTTGAACACTGCCCCTTTTTACTGTTCACAATTGAAGAATTTAATTTGGCTGCAATTCTTTGCTCAATGTTCAAGAAGACTCCCAATTGGCTTCAAAAGCTGTGCCCAATGTAATTGGGTGATTTCCATGATGGACTTGCACTCTTGGTTCATCAGGTGCTTTGGGCCTGGCTATGAGCCTAACTCTTATTCTCTCTATTTGCAGATGCAGTTGAGGGCACAGAGGGCATGGCAGGTCCCACAGGAGACACTTATTGGCTCCTCAAAGGCCAATACATCAACAAAGGCACCAGAAGGATGAACCTCAATAGCTCCACAAGCTCATTTTTCAGTTCTATCAGTACTCTGGGATGAATACCATCCGGGCCAGGAGATTTGCTACTCTTCAGTTTGTAGAACTGCCCCATTACATCCTCCAGGTTTACAGAGAATTCATGAAGTTTCTCCGACTCGTCAGCTTCGAATACTATTTTTGGCACCGGTATCCCACCCAAATCTCCCTCGGTGAAGATCGAAGCAAAGAATTCATTTAATCTCTCCGCTACGGCTTTGTCTTCCCGGATCGCCCCTTTTACTCCTCGGTCATCTAGCGGTCCAACCAATTCTTTTGCCGGCTTCATGCTTTTAATATACCTAAAAAACTTTTTACTATGTGTGTTTGCCTCCAACGCAATCTTTTTTTCGAAATCCCTCTTAGCCTTCCTTATCAGCGCTTTGCATTTGACTTGACAATTCCTTATGCTGTTTCTTATTATTTTCAGTCAGTTCCTTCTTCCATTTTCTGAAGGATTTTCTTTTAGCTCTAATAACTTCCTTCACCTCACTTTTTAACCACGCCGGCTGTTGTTTGGTCTTCTGTCTTCCTTTTTTAATACAAGGAATATATTTGGTCTGGGCTTCCAGGATGGTATTTTTGAACAGCATCCACGCCTGATGTAAATTTTTGACACTCGCAGTCGCTCCTCTAAGTTTGGTTTGTTTGTTTTTTCACCGTTCTTCTCATTTTATCATAGTCTTCTTTTTTAAAGTTAAACGCTAACATATTTGATTTCCTTTGTATACTTCAAAGCTAATATCAAATCTGATCATATTATGATCACTGTTATCAAGTGGCCCCAGCACCATTACCTCCCGCAGCAGATCGTGCATTCTTATTAAGAAGGTTACTTCTGTCTCAGAGGCGAGACAGAAGGTGACCAAACCCTAGCTTCCCAATGGTCTCAGGCAGCTAGGAATCCAGCAGAAGTAATCCAGATGACATTGAACCCATACGTACCCTCAGTGTCGGGTCCAATGCTGACTGGTTTCGAGGCTTATTTTCAACATCCGATGTCGAGAGAGGTGGATACCTTCTGAATGCCGGTGCACTCCCAGTGGTAGTTGAAGTCTTGGTAGCCCTTGAGGTTGAGTCATCCAGTGCTGATGTCGATGCATCAGCCTTTGAGGAGCCAATAAGTGTCTCTAATTGACCCGCTGCTCCCTCTGTCCTCAACTGCATATGCAAACAGAGAGAACAAGTGTTAGGCTCATAGTCAGGCCCAAGGCACCTGATGCACCGAGAGTGCGGGTCCATCATGGAAATCACCTGATTACATTGTACACACCTTTTGAAGCCAATTGGGGGTTGTCATGAAACACCTAGACACCCACCTGGGGTTACCCCATGGCCACTTAGAGGGTCTAACCCCAGTACAGCTCAGGTCCACCTGCACCTGCCGCTTGTGCTCTACACTAGCACCCTCCTCCCACTGACTGGTTCATAACCGCCTCTGGGCAAGTCTCCCACTCTCTTATTATCCTCGATGATTTCTAGGTTACTGGGGCCACACTCCCAGTAATCCCACAATTCCCAGAAAGCACCCATTGACCCAATACACAAATCACCAGGATTCTTTATCAGTCCAGACAGCAGTGGCAACAAACTAACAATATTTACTGTCATAAAAATATTGAACAATGAACATAAAAAGTGCAATCAGCAAACAATAACAGGTAACTGAAATATGGATCAATTATAACACTATCTAAACATTTGTATACTAACTGATTAGTACGTGGGAAGATCAGGAAATATGCTGCTCACAGATTATCAAATATAGCTGATCACAGGGCTTTAGCAAAGAGATCTGTCTCTTTCTTCTCCCAGGCTAAGACTGGGGGGAAAGCCAGTAAAATCCAAATGAAAATGAGCTGCTGGGCCAATCAGAGCCCAGAACAACAAGTTTTTAAAATAGCTGGTTATATCACTGCAGGCATTTCCTTTATGTGTGTTAACTGAAGAAGGAAAGGTCAGTTCTTTGTAACAACTTAAAACATAGCATGCAACACCTGCTGGCCAAACTAGAGAAATACACTTCAAGAATTAATTAAGGCAGTTTTACAGGCTTAAAAAAACCACTGTTCTGTCACACCTCCCTCTTCAAGAGAGAGACCCCGGACTGCATCCCCTACAGACCACTGATCGAGTCTCGATAGTCCAGTGCAAGGTGGTTCTGGCTCTTCCTTTCTAGAGAGGACATCAGCATTACCATGTTCACTGCCTTTCCAGTGCTGTATGGTGAAGTTGTACATTTGCAGGGACAGGCTGTACTGGAATAGTTTCCCATTCTTTCCTGAGACTCTCTTAAGTCGGATCAACGTACTGTGATCTGTGATGACAGTAAAGTCTCACCCATACAAATATGGTTGTAACTTCTTGAGGGCCCAATCTAAGGCCAGACACTGTTTTTCAATAGTGGCATAGGCTACCTCTCTGTCAAGGAGCTTGCGACTCAGATACACAATAGAGTGCTCCTCCCCTCTGCTATTCACTTGACTGAGTACAGCCCCAATGCCATATGCCGAGGCATTAGTCTGTACCACAAATCTTTTCGGCTAATCAGGTGGAAGTAGTACTGGATCAGTAGCTAATGCTGTCTTTAATTTTTGGAAGGCCGCTTCACATTCTGACGACCAGGTAACGGTTCAGGGTAGTCTCTTTTTAGTCAAGTCAGTCAGGGGCTTGACTATAGTGCTGTAGTGAGGCACAAACTTCCTGTAATACCCGCTGTTCCAAGGAAAGCCAGTTTTGTATAGCTTCCACCTTAGCTGGTTCAGGCTTCAGCTGTCCACCTCCCACTCTGCCCTAAATATTGCACTTCTGCCATCCCCATCTGACATTTGCTGGGTTTTATAGTCAGGCGGGTCTCCCTGATCCGGTCCAGTACTCCACTCAAATAGATCAGGTGGTCATCCCAAGTCTGACTGTACACAGCAATATCATCAAGATAAGCCCTAGCATGCCCCTAGAGTCCATCTAACGGACAATTCACTAAGGACTGAAATGTACCGGGGCATTTTTCATTCAACAAGGCATCACAGTAAACTCATACAGACCAAATGGGGTAATAAATGCTGATCGCTCCTGAGCAATAGCTGTTAGGGGAATCTGCCAGTACCCTTGGCTAAGGTCTATTGTAGTCAGTTATTGGGCTCCAGCTAAGTGGTCTAGTAACTCGTCCATCCGGAACATCGGATTGGCATCAGATACAGTACATTCATTAAGTCTCCTGTAATCCACGCAGAAGCGAGTTGTGCCATCTTTTTTGGGAACAAGAACTACAGGAGAAGCCCAGGGACTATGAGACTTCTTTATAACTCCTACGGTTAGCATCTCATCAATCTCATGCTTCATTTGCCTCTCCACCTCAGCAGATATTCGATAGGCACCCTGCTTCAGCGGGTCATTTCTACCCGTGTTTACAATTTGATTAGTCAAATGGGTAAGTCCTGGTTTAGTGCAAAACACAGCAGCATACTTTTGCAATACTGCTTCTAACTGCTGTCTCTGAGTGGGGGTTAATTGCTCTCCCAGTACAGTTTGTTATATAGATCCCTCTGGTAGGAGGTCAGGTATGGGCTCACTGTTCTGACACTCTTCTGTCAGGATAGTGATCCCATACCTGACCATAGCTGTGTGATTTGCATAGGCCTTTAACATATTTACATGAAAGGTACCCTGCTTTCTGTCTTGAGAGTCCATAGATATAGTTTGTATCATTCAGTCACCTTATGACCTTGGAAAGTTCCGCCCAATTAGCTTGAAGTTTATTCTTATGTACTGGGACTAAAACAAGCACCTGCTGGCCCTCATAAAACTCTATTTTTGGCCTTACGATCATACCAGGTCTTTTGCTTAGTCTGGGCAGCCTGTAAGTTATCTCTGACAAAGCCCACAAGTTCTTCTAATCTCTGCCGCATATTAACTACATATTTAATTACAGGGTCAGAGGTGTCAACTTTCCCCTCCCATTGTTCTCTTAGATCAAAGGGCCCTCTCACCCTCTGGCCATAAAGCAACTCAGATAGGGAGAACCCTGTAGACTCTTGATGTACTTCTCTGTATGCAAACAGTAGGTAGGGCAAGTATTTCTCCCAGTCCCGGTCTTCTGTTTCTACAAAAGTTTTTAACATATGCTTTAATGTCCCATTAAATCTCTCCACCAACCCATTAGTTTCAGGGTGATATGTGTGGTAGGTACAGATTTAATTCCACAGTGTGCCCACACTGGATCAACTCAGACATAAACTGTGTCCCTTGGTCTGAGAGTATTTCTCGTGGATATGCTACCTGGGAAAATATTTCTAGCACAGCAGTGGCAACATTCTCTGATTCTATGGAGGATAAGGCTACCACTTCAAGATATCTGGTAGCAAAGTCCACCACTGTCAATATATATATCTTTTCCTAGTCCTGCTAGGGACAGCTTGAGGCCCCACTATATCCACAGCTATTCTCTCAAAGGGCTCACTGATAATGGGTAAAGGTTTCATGGGAGCTTGGGGGTGATCTTGGGTCTTACCCACTCTTTGGTACACATCACAGGTTCTACTACTACTACTATTTAGCATTTCTATAGCGCTACAAGGCGTACGCAGCACTGCACAAACATAGAAGAAAGACAGTCCCTGCTCAAAGAGCTTACAATCTAATAGACAAAAAATAAAGTAAGCAAATCAAATCAATTAATGTGTACAGGAAGGAGGAGAAGAGGGTAGGTGGAGGCGAGTGGTTACAAGTGGTTACGAGTCAAAAGCAATGTTAAAGAGGTGGGCTTTCAGTCTAGATTTAAAGGTGGCCAAGGATGGGGCAAGACGTAGGGGCTCAGGAAGTTTATAGGTTCGACAATAGTCAGCCACAGCTCAAGATACTCCCGGCCAATAGAAGTACTCCTATCCGGAACTGGTATTCACCACTTACAGAATTATGTAAGCCACATTGAGCCTGCAAATAGGTGGGAAAATGTGGGATAGAAATGTTATAAATAAATAAAACACAATACAACATTTTAATAGACAGCAGAGGGTGTAAGCAAAGATGGAACATATACAGTAGATAGATAAGGTAGAGTTAACAGGAGTAAGAAAATAAGGGGGTCAGAAAGGAACTTGAATATTATCTTAGCTAGGTTAAGAGTGGATAAAAAATGTCCTGCTACAGAATGTGCAGCCAGTATAGCGTGTGCGTAGCAAGTTATTTAATTCTTCCATTAAAGGCCTGGTTGAAGAGCCAAGCTTTCACCTTCTTACTGAACTACAGATTGTCTTATGTTACGTAAAGCCTTTCAGGAACTGCGTTCCAGAGTATGGGGGCTACTCCAAAGAAGGCTCACTGGCGGGTATCACATCGCGTGATGTCCTTTGGAGAGAGTGTGGTTAGGCATACTCTTTGGGAGGACCTTAGTGACCTTGGAGGTGTATAGAGGAAGATCATGTTCTTCAAGTACTCTGGGCAATTTCCTTTAAGGGTCATGAAGATAATTTAGCCGTAGGATCAGTCTCTCCGTACAACAAGCCCCTTTTCCATAGGATACGATCTTTACCAGTCTCAGTGGTTGGCTTACCAGCCCTCTGCCTCAGGGCTTCCAGGTCAGGGTCAGAGTGCTGTGCTTCCTAAAAAGCATGTCTCTGTCCTATGTCAGTAACCATATGTGGAAGGGTATCTGCTGGTGACTCTGACAAATCAGGGTCATCAGTCTGATCAATAGGTGTGTCAGATAAGTCAGGCTGTTCCATACTCACGACCCCGGTCACCTCTGGAACTGGTGCTGCTAAAGAACTGGACTGCCTCCTCCTGTCGTTTGGTCAGCTAGTTCCACCTGGTCTGGCTTAGGATCTGGAACTGGAGAGGTGATCTCTGCTGCTTGTGCTTGTTGGGCCGCCCGGGCCTGACTATAGGTCACCATAGCAGAAATGCTGACTCCGCCATCAAGGGTAATGTTCATTGGATGCATGTCAGTCCCATACAGCATTGGTACTGGCATGTTTTTCATTATTCCTACTTTTCTGTATCAAGGCTTGGTACCCCAATTCAGGAATACTTGAGCAATGGGTACAGTCTCTCTGAATACATTGGCTAATTCTACCTCCGCAGTGTGCCCTGGAAGAACTGCATCTTCTGGCACTAGCTCTGGTCGTAATAAAGTCATGCTAGAGCCAGTGTCCACAAGCCCAGCCACCTGGGTCTGATTCACAGTTACTGGGGTGCTGTAGTGTTGTGGAAACTCATCTGCTTCCTTGCTTGATGAATGACCAGTAACTTTTTGTGCTGCAGCATCTGTGTGGGCCTCCCTCGTAGAACTGGAGCCACCCACAAAAGCCGCCAGCCTTGGTGCAGGAACTGAAAGGCTCTATAGTGCAGGTTGGGATTATCTGGGCAATCCGCTTTGAAATATTCTGTGCGCCCACACTGATAACAAGGACGTTCATGCCTAAAGTTTTTAGGTTTTTAGGTTTTGGGGGAACACTGGAGAGTTTACTGACAGTCTCTGAGGTTGCAGGGATATTTAGCTTAGGGCCCTGGCTACCCTTATATCCCGGGTGCTGCGGATAAGGACGGCTTCTCTTTGCCAACCAGGGACGGTTAGCCATAAAGATGTCAGCCAACTCAACTGCCTTCTGTGGAGTATGGGGCTGGTGATCTTGATTATGTTTCCTCACCTCTGGACGACAACGCTGAAGAAACTGCTACAGGACCATCAGGATTTGACAGTCCTCCAGAGTTTTAACTTCAGCTCCACTGAGCCACTGCTGATGTTTTGATCTTAGCTGAATCACAAACTTGCTGTGAGTATCATCCGTTCCCTTTTACAAAGTCCGGAACTTTAGTCTATAAGTCTTGGGGGTAATGGTATAACAGTTCAACAAAGGTTTGCGCACCTCCTCAAACTTGGAGCACGTCTCCATGAACAGTCCTTGGAATGCCTTAAGTGCTCTACCAGTGAGCTTTTCTCCAATATAGTGCACTTGGTCTTTCTGAGGAGTCTCATTGAGGCGGCAAACTTTTTCAAAGGCAATTAGAGATCCATCAATGTCACCTCAAGTATCATCAAACTGCAAAAACAAGTTGGGCCCGATCCGAGCTGTAGATCATACCTCAGTGCTGGGGTTGGACTGGAGCTTTGGATATGAGCCATTTCCATCTTTATCTTTAAATTCTGTAGCTGAAACTCCCATTCCTCATGCCACTGTCACTCTTCCCATTCCTCTCACCACTGGCGCGCTTCCCATTCCTCACACCGCAGCTCGTCTACCTACTGTCACTCTAGCATGTAGATCTGTCGGATCTCAGCTGGTGTAGCGTCTAGCCCTGCCAACTCACGGGCCTCTGCTCACAAGGGGTCTGCTGTCCCCCCAGGAGAACTCTGTGCAGGCCAGTCCTGCATCTCCAGTTTCCATCAGCATGCTTCTCATTTCCTAACACGCCCTCCCCCAAAAAAACTGAACTGGGAAGGGACCCTGTTACTGCTGCTCTTGTTCACTGTCATCTGTGCGTGGAGGTTATAGATAAAAAAAGACTCTGAACCACTCAGTGGGTGGTGATCCTCACACCACATACTGAGCCTGACAATCTCCTTAATAAGAGGGTGGTCAGAGTTCCCTGTTCCCTCTGTCATCTACTAGCAGTGGCATATTTAGGGTAGGTTCATTGAGGCATACACACCCCCTGTCAGACCTGGACCCCCCTCCCCTTAAACTCCTTTTGGCTTCACCCAGGCAGCAGCACTTATAGGCTGCCTGCGGCCTATGAGTGCTGCTGCCGCTGCCCAGGTGCAGACTAAGCTGAGAGGATGTTAGGGTGAGGGTGGGGGAGGCGGTAGCACGGGGGGAGGGGGGTCAGCAGCACAGGGGGGCAGAGGGAGAGACACACCCCCCTGTAAAATTTCCTGGCTATGCTACTATCCCCTAGATCAGGAGGTTAAGAGGCTCTGTCACCTAGATACTCCTGGGTACTTCTTGACTTTAATGTACTTATTTGGTTTAACACAGTATCATTCTATATAATGTCTGGTCTATGAGACTAAGGCTTAGGCCTAAAGGCTCTCTCCTTATGCTTAAGATCAGAGGAAGGAAAGTTGTACTGGGGCCATTTAACAAATTGAAGAGTAGCAAATCGCTTGGACCGGATGATATACATCTCAGAGCATGGGCGTAGACTGGGGGGGGGGGGGGGGGGGGGCTTTGCCCCCCCAAACGACGACGACCCGCAGCGGCGAACGGGTGGCCAGCAGTAGTAAAAGCAGCAAGCAGCAGACAGGCTCGACTCCGCTTTCCTGCTCTCTCTGCGTCCCGCCCGAAAGGAAATGACATCAGAGGAAGGCGGGACGCAGAGAGGGCAGGAAAGCGGAGTCGAGCCTGTCCGCTACTTGCTGCCTTTACTACTGCCGGCCGCCCGTTCGCCGCTTCAACTTCAGTACCAGGGGCTGTTGGTAGCGGTGCTGCAGCGATTACAACAGTCTGCCTCGGCCTTCCCTGCCACACGTCCCGCCTATGCGGAACAGGAAGTTGTACCAGAGGAGGCGGGACATGTAGCAGGGAAGGCCGAGGCAGACTGCTGTTATTGCTGGCTGGCTGCAGTGCCGCTACCGGCAGCGATCAATGCAAGTGAGTGAGGAGGAAGGAAAAAGGAGAGACGCTGGAACCGGGATGGGGGTGGGGGGGGGGGGGTGAGAAAAGGAGAAAAATGGAGGTACTGTTCAGCTGCACCTTTGGGAGGAGCGAGGTGATGGAACCATGTGGGTAGGGGTGAATGGAGGGCAGAAGGAGGATCTACAGGATGGAGGGAGAGAGGTGCAGGTCTGCTGTGCTGGATATTTTTTTTGGGGGGGGGATGATGAACAGAGAGGAAGAGGGTGATGGATTGGGGGGGGGAGAAGGATTGTTAGATGTGGATTAGCTGGTAGGAGGGAAGAAGGGAGAATGGATGGTAGGAGGAAGGGAAGAGAAAAGAGAGTGTCAGGGAGACAAAGAAGCGAGATTGTGGTCATTGAGGGAGCATAGAGACAGGGACACAAAGGGACAATGCTGGACAGAGAGGGGATAAGGGCATACAGGGACAATGCTGGGAGGGAAAAAGGGATATTGGAAGATGATGGACATAGGGTGAGTAAGAAGACAGGGGAGATGCTGGAAATGGGGAGGTAAGAAAATGATGGGGGGGTGTGCTAGACATTGTATGGGGATGGGGACAAAGAGGGGATATGCTGGACATAGGAGAAATAATGATATAATGGAGAAGCTGACATGGAAGGGAAGGGGACATGGAGGGATGCTGGATTGAAGTAAGGGAAGGAGGATATGCTGGACAGAAGAGGGTGAGAGAAAGAGAATATACTGGTCAGAGGAGTGAAAATAGGGAGAGAGGGTGCTGTATAGAAAGGAGGAAATAGAAAGAGAGGGTGCTGGAAGAGGGGAGAATTAACAAAAAACACAGGAATAACAGGATGAAGATTGGGGTGAGGGACACGTTGAGAGCAGATACTGAAACTCGAGGAAGGGTAGAGACAGGGCTACTGCATAAAGAAGGCACTGCATGAAACAGAAGACACTGGGACCAAAGCGAATAGAAAAACTAAATGATGAGACAACAAAGGTAGAAAAAAGTATTTTATTCAGAATTTATTAATTGGAATATGTCAGCTTTTGGAAATGTGTATCTTTGATATTTTGCATGTAAGGTTCAATTTTTCTGGTATTGCTGCATGCTGAGTCTGTCCTTGGAATTAGTGCTGTTATGGTTTAGTAAGAATATGAGTGTGTTTTTGTACAAGTTTGTGTATAGCGTTTTGCAGTGGAGAGATTGTGTGTTGGCCTTACTGAGGTGGCACCAAAACATCAGAAAGGGTATAGAGCCTAAATCACGACACACTACCTCTTGAAGGATCTACATATAGAGCCTATGCATTTCTAAGGTCAACACTGGTATGGTATGGTATGGGAAAGGGGGGCGGGAAATACTACTGGAGATGAAGAGGGAGTGCTGGGTAAGGAGGAAAGAAGGAAGGAAGGGAGGGAGAAAGAGCTGGCTTGATATCTCATACATATTCATTATGGTTATTCCCCCAAAAAGCCAGCTCTTTTTCCCTTCCTTCCTCCATATTAGCATATTCATTTGCATATGTATATATGCAAATGAATATGCTAATATGCTCCGCCCCATCCCTTGCCCCCCCAAATAAAACAGTCAAACTACGCCTATGTCTCAGAGTACTGATAAAACTGAAAAATGAACTTGCAGAGCTATTGTTAGTAATATGTAATTTATCTTTAAAATCAAGCATGGTACCGGAAGATTGGAGGGTGGCCAATATAACGCCAATTTTTTAAAAGGGTTCCAGAGATGATCCAGGAAATTATAGACCAGTGAGCCTGATGTTAGTGCCAGGCAAAATGTTAGAGACTGTTATAAAGAACAAAATTACAGAGCATATACAAAGGCATGGATTAATGAGACAAAGCTAACATGGATTTAGGCAAGGGAAATGTTGCCTCACCAATCCACTACATTTCTTTGATGGGGCGAAATAAACATGTGGATAACAGTGAGCCAGTTGATATTGTGTAACTGGATTTTCAAAATGCATTTGACAAAGTTCCTGTGAATCAGGGCCGGCCCTAGGGTTTCTAGCGCCCTCCTGCAGTTTATTAGTCGGCGCCCCTATCCATCCAGAGGCGGGATCACTATGGCTCCACCCCCACAGTAGACACACCCCTTTTACCAGCCATGGCATCATTGAAAATATTACACCAGTATAGAAGAAAAATAACTTAGCACACAGACCAGGAATTAGGAGAACAGACAGTCTTGCCAACTCTGAAAAACAATGTGTTATCAAAATTTCAGAATCTAACAAACAGATCCCTAGTCAGACACTTGGCCTTGCAGTCACACATGAAGAACAGAGATAGCCCCTCTTCAAATTCTTCAAAAATTAACCTGAAATCCTAAGAAGTTAGACTCTGCATGCAGCACAATAGCCTTCCCATCGAGCACAGCTTAGAATCTAGCTAGGACAGACTTAATCATCATAAACTAACATATTCTACAATCTGAGTTGGACAGACTAACAGGAGTTACTGAAGTGGGAATGAGACATAGGTGATGGTTAGGAATTGAAAGCAGGCATCTAGCCCTCCTGTCCTGTGAGTTGCTGTGTTGGGGGTGGGGGTGGAAAAGGGTGGGTCAGGTGCAGCACTAAATAGCAGTCTCTGACAAAACAAGGGTCCAGGCTCTGCTGTGCTGTCTCTGTTTCAGCCCTCTCTGGGCAGAGGTTAGCTGAGCTCCCACAAGTTATTTCAGAGCCAGATTCAGTTGGAGCAGTGACATCCTCTGACAAACACAAGGAGGCTATTTCTCTGCTTGGGAGGGGGAGGGGATGAGACAGAGAGCTTACAGCTTTGGAGCCAGACTGAGATGAGCAGCAGCGATTAGATACTGAAAAACAAAAGCTTGATTGCTTGCAAAGTGACGCCCTTGAAGGCAGGCGCCCTCCTGCAGTGCTTACCCTGCTTACTGGGTTTGACCGGCCCTGCTGTGAATGACTCCTGAGGAAATCAGAAAGTCATGGGATAGGAAATAATGTCCTATTGTGGATTAAGAACTGGTTTAGAAAACAGAGAATAGGGTTAAATGGTCAGTATTTTCAGTGGAGAAGGGTAGATAGTGGGGTTCCCCATGGGTCTGTGCTGGGACCGCAGCTTTTTAACATTTATACATGATCTAGAAATGGGAATAATTAGTGAGGTAATTAAATTTGCTGATGACATAAAGTTATTCAAAGTTGTTAAATCACAAGAGGATTGTGAAAAATTGCAAGAGGACCTTATGAGCCTGGGAAACTGTGCAACCCAATGGCAGATGACGTTTAATGTGAGCAAGTGCAAAGTGATGCATATGGGAAAGAGGAACCCAAATTATAGCTACAGGATGCAAGTTTCCACATTAGGAGTCACCGCCCAGAAAAAAAGATCTAATTGTCATTGTTGAAGCCTTCTGCTCAGTGTGCAGCGGCGGCTAAGAAAGAAAATAGAATCCTAGGAATTATTAGGAAAGGAATGGAACACGAAAATGAGAATATTATAATGCCTTTGTATTGCTCTATGGTGCAACCACATCTCTAATTCTGGTCACCACATCTCAAAGAAGATATAGCAGAATTAGAAAAGGTACAGAGAAGGGCAATGAAAATGATAAAGGGGATGGGATGACTTCCCTCTGAAGAAAGGCTAAAGCAGCTAGGGCTCTTCGGCTTGAAGAAGAGACAGCTGAGAGGAGATATGATAGAGATCTATAAAATACTGAGTGGAGTGGAATGGGGAGACATGAATTGCATATTTATTCTTTCCAAAAATACTAGGACTAGGGGGCTTGCAATGAAGCTACTAAGTAGTATATTTAAAACAAACTGGAGAAAATATTTCTTCACTGAATGCGTAAAGTCTGGAATTCGTTGCCAGAGAATGTGGTAAAAAGCAGTAGCTTAGCAGGGTTTAAAAAAGCTTTGGATAATTTCCTAAAAGAAAAGTCCATAACCCATTATTAAGATAGACTTGGGAAAATCCACTGCTGATTTCTAGGATAAGCAGCATAAAATCTGTTTTACTCTTTTGGAATCTTGCCAGGTACTTCATGACCTGGATTGGCCACTGTTGCAAACAGGTTACTAGGCTTGATGGACCTTTGGTGTGTCCCAGTGTGGTAACGCTTATGTTCTTATGATCAGGAATCTAAGACAGGGTTTCAACAGTGAGTCAAGGTTTTATAGTCAGAGGAGTTTCCTTCTGGAACCAGTTCCTCCCTCTGATTATAATATGTGACTCCTAGTTTGCATCTCTTTCCTGAAGTTACAAGAATGTCCAGATAATCAGGTATTTTTCTGCCTATCACCAAAGTCAGACATAAGTTATAATTCTATTTGTTAAAGTAATAGCAACGGGAATCTAAGCACAGACACCCCTACTACTAAATTACTAGCTGCCCTATAGCCTCCTCTGAGTCAAGAAGAAATGATGGCATATGGAATCATTTCTGTTTTGTCCACAGAACTCCATTTGCAAGTAGATCAATGACAATGGTCTTATTCAGTTTCTCTAGGGGGCCCTCCTAGGAAATAACAAGACTTGAATACACCTGTCCCATTTCAGAGGTGCCTTCTGTGTGAAGATGCACAAAAGCCATTTCATTGTGGTAGCTGAGGGTCAACCACAAATCTATGGTATTGTAATGTAATATTTTAAGCACTCACTTGTATGCACGGTCATACTGTGGTCTCCAAAAGGTAGTAGAGATGTTCATACTCCTCAAGGAAGGGCAAGACGTTGCCTCTAAAAATAATTGGCTGATGCTCCGATGCATGTAAGAATGAATACACAGCTTCAAAAATGCTTGGGACAAGTGTATATCCTTCTGCATGAGAATAGAAGGGCATATCAATTTCTCTTTCCAGGGTTCTTTCCACTAGAACCAACCAGAAGTCTTCTGTGTTACAAATGCAATCATCAAAACATTAATAATTTATTATCATCAGATAAACTCTTCTGTTCAGGGAGGTTCAAACCCTACTAGGAGATTCCATCTGTTTCGCCTCTGTTTAATCACCTAAGTCCTGATATTCAGCCTGTGGCACAAAGTGGCTTGTAAGGCACTCACAGCCATGGTCTGAATTAAGCCTGGATATTCAATGCCGGGACAAGTCCTGCTTCCAGCATTGAATATCTGGGTTAGTGCGGCAACCAGGAAGTTGATTGGGCACTAGCTGATATTGAAGACTGGTGCCCAGTTAACTCAGCAGATAATATTAGTACAGCCTTTCAGCTGTCCTAACTTTATCTGTTCACTTAACTGATTGAATATCGCCACTAACCAGTTAAGCACTGGATCCGTCTATGCTCTGCTCCCAGACTGCCCCGAACCTAGCTGATTAGTGCTTTGGCAGTCAGAGGGGATACTCAGTGGCATTACCCAGTTAAATGACACTGAATATCTGGCCATGGCCAGCTCAGCAGGGTTTAACTGGACAGGAGCCTCTCCTGCTTGGTTAAAGAATACTAGGCTGTTGCCCAAAGAGTACTAGGCTGCATAGAGAGAGGCATAACCAGCAGAAGAAAGGAGGTGTCGATTCCCCTGAACAAGTTGTTGGTGAGGCTCCACTTGGAGTATTGTGTCCAGTTTTGGAGGTTGTATTTCTTCAAGGCATAAAAAGACTTTGTCACGCTTCACACGAAACACTGGATAGTGAGCCCTTGGGCTACTGCCGAGGACGGCAGCGGCAGGAGGAACACCCACCGGAACAGAAGCCACAGCAGGGAGCAGGAAGACAGTCCACGAATCCAGCAGAACTGGGGCCAGGCAAACAAAGTCAAGGTCCAGCTCCAGGCACGGGTTCCAAGGCAGGCGGCAAACAAAGTCAAAGTCCAGGTCCAGGCAAAGGTTCAAAGGCAGGCAGCAAACAAAGTCAAAGTCCAGATCCAGGCAAGGTTCAAAGGCAGGTGGCAAACAAAGTCAAAGTCCAGGTCCAGGCAAAGGTTCAAAGGCAGGCGGCAAACCAAGTCAAAGTCCAGGTCCAGGCAAAGGTTCAAAGGCAGAAACTGAAAGTAGCAGGGAAAGCACAGCAATAAACAACCGCAGAAGACACACCTCTGAGGACCTCTGTTGCAAGGCAAACTAGAAACACTTCCAGGTGGTTAATAAAGGCCAACAGCCAGGGAGCTCACCAGGTACGGAAACAGCAGAGTTCCAAAAAGTCTCGAGACCAACTGGCAGGCTAGAAAATCCGGACCGGACCGGCATGACTTCTGGAACCGGGAAAACCATCAACAGACAGTCCATTGCGACCACCAGGTCTGACCACCAGGGGGCGAGATGAATGAGAGCATGATACCGGGGCAGAGTCATAACAGACTTGAGGTGGTTCAGAGGAAAGTAACAAAAATGATACAGGGTTTGTGACATAAGACATATGAGAAGAAACTGTAGGATTTGAATACATATATGCCTCTCTTCTGCCACAATCTGCCCCCATGTAAACAGGAGGTTACATCAGGTGGTGGGACAGAGCAAAAGAGAGGCTCCAAGCAGGCTACAGGTAGTGTCCAATTGCTGCCAGTGCCAGGGACTCCTAGAAGATGCTGTTTAAGGTATACGGGGGAGGGGGAGAGGAGAAGTTGAAGAGACAGGGACAAATGCTGAATTTAGGAGAGGCACTGAGCTACCTGCTACTCTGGACTCTCAGGCACTGTCTGCTAGCCTGAATGGTCAGTCTGCCTCTAGTATATGCAATGACATGATGGTGTATACTTTGCCAGTAGGCATATATGATATGGAGTTTGGGTGGAGTGTGGTATACAGTTCTTGAGTTCATGCGTAGATTATAAAATAGGCTAACCTACATGCATAGATGTATACTCTAGACACAGACATTTACACCTGCTTGAGGTGCAATTTCTGCTTCTTATACTAGTATTTTATAAAGACACGTGAGGCATTTATGTGTCTATAAAATAGCACCTAAGTATGTGCCTACTTGTCCTTTTAAATCAGGCACCCTGTTATAAAATTACCCTATATAACAATTGGACTTCATCAGCAAGAAGAGTTTAATTTAAAAAAAAAAACCCTCATTCTCCTGAATTTTCTGAACGATATCATTTTTCAGAAAATCAACAATTTATACAAACACATTTTGACTTATGTGGCCTGTGAAACTGAAATGACTCATCATTGTTCTTGCAAATGGTTCATCATACTTTGAAAACAAATTCCAGGAAGTTTACATGGTTTGCTGGTTCTTTCTTATTGTGCCCTTGCAATGCAATATCAGGTTTATTGAAGAATGTGCCAAAAATAGAATTTCTTGTTTGTTTGATCTTTATTATTATTATTTTACCATGTTTCTAGTACACCACACAAAATTCAAAAGAGATGAGCCTTATAAGGCCTCTGGTGTTTTGCAGAGAACTGTCAATGTGTGGGAGAATATGCAAACAAATGCTAAGTAGGATGATGTTTGGGAGAAAATCCAAGAGTCCTGTGAGCTGCCTTATGTCCCTGTTAATTCTGAAACAGATGAAGAGTGTACTTACACATAACAACCATCACAGCCTCCTTTGATTGTTCATTTGTTATATCACACTTGTTCACCACATCCAGATTAAGATTGAGAATGATAAATTAAAATGGGGCAGGCGGTTGCTGTTTTCCAGTGCTGGACACACTGCTAGGAGAATATAATCACAGGTTTTCATCAAAGTCAGTGGAAAGAGCTAAAATTGTAGATGCAGAGCTGGAATGTGATTCACAGGGTACTGATGGGCTGCTCAGTAAATGTGCAAGTGTCCTCTCAGTCAAATCTTGTTTGCACAGAGGTGGATTTGATTAAAATGGATTTTTACCACATAGCTGTCTCGAGAGTCTCAAAGCAGCTGCTTCAATACTCAACATCCTGTACTTCAGATTTTCCAAACAAATAAGTCACCATTAAGTCTCATTTCATAGGACTTTTGGTACAGACCCTGAATCATTTTGGCAACTGTTATTGCATAACCTCTACCCTATCTATATCCAGGTACAGCCTCCAGAACTAGACATAATACTCCGGATGAGGTCTCACCAAGGATCTACACAAAGCATTATCATCTTCATTTTACTACTAGTTATTTCTCTCCTTACACACCCTACCATTTATCTGACTTATGACACTGCTTTGTCTCACTGTTTTTCAACTTTAAGATTTTTAGATATGGGCACTCCAATAGTTCTCTCCTGATTAGTACACAACAGTATTTCTTCCCTTTCCCCAATCATATATTGGTCTCTTGTATGGCTGTACCTCAAATGCATGACCATAGGCAGACTCCAACTGTTTGGGGGGCTAAGGTGGGGTGGGGCAGCACCTTTATTAGTAGTAAAGGGACAATAGGGGCTTCCCTCTTTCATCTACCAGAAGAGATCCTTGGTTAAGTTCAGCCCACCTTAACACCATAGTTGGGGAGCTCAGAATCAAGGGTGAGACCCAGGAAAGGAACTTACAAGCTCAGGCCCAGAAGAGAACAGAAATGCCAAGTCTGGAAGGAGGAAGAAAGGCCCCAGGAATATGCTCAGAGTGAGTATGGTACTAGACTGCTTATCCTCCTACAAAGTATCAGATCAGATTTGCCATCATGCTGACTTTCCACAGGCATTTTAGGACTGCTTGTGCTTGAGTCAAGTGGATCTCCCAGTCAGTACTATAGGTCATGATGTTATTAAGGTACACTACTGCATAATGCCCATGGGGTCTTGTGAAGCAGTATACTAGGTATTAAATACAGTAGGTGCTCTATGAAATCCAAATGGAAGTGTGATGAACTGAAACAGCCCTTGAGAAGTGGAGAAGGCTATCTTCTCCTTGTTACATGTATTTATGCATTCTTCTATCCCACTATTATCCAAAAACAAGTTTCAATTCAAAGTGGCTTACAATTTACGTTTTGGTGGAGTTACAATAGTGTTGTACAATGTGGAGAGGGCATCTATAGTTTGTGTGGTTATTCATAGAGTTTTTGAAGAGATGGATTTGAAGTGGAAAAGGTAGTGGTAGCTTTTGTGTTCAATTGTAGAGTTTTGGTGATATTTATTCATATAGTTTTTGAAGAGCTAGATTTGAAAGGAAGGTGACAATATTTTTGTGACTAGCTATAGAATTTTTTGAAGAGGTAGGTTTTCATTTCTTTTCTGAATTGGAGGAGATTTGTGATGCTTCTTATGGTTTTTGGTATTAAGTTCCGCCATTTGGAACCAAGGTAGCTAAATCCTCTGTGTAGATAGTTTTTTATATGGTATTTTTGCAGTTCGGTAAATGTAGGAGTAGGTAGTTTCTGTTTTCTGGGCTGGCATTTCTTGAGGATAGTTCAATCATGTTAAGCATATATTTGGGTGGCATTCTGAATAGTATCTTGAAGATTAGGGTGCTCGCTTTGAAAAATATTCTTGCTTTGACTGGTAGCCAATGAGGGGAATAAGTGAATGGGGTGCCCAAGTTTTCATGAGGGCGTCCTCGCAGGACGGCCCCACAAAGGGGCGGGGAAACCCATATTACTGAACCAAGATGGGCGTCCATCTTTCGTATTGATAATACGGTCGGGGACGCCCAAATCTCAGCATTTAGGTCGACCTTAGAGATGGTCGACCTAAATGTTGAGATGGTCAACCTTAGAGATGGTCGTCCCCTGTTTTCAGCCATAATGAAAACCGAGGACGCCCAACTCAAAAACGACCTAATCCAAGCCCTTTGGTCATGGGAGGAGCCAGAATTCGTAGTGCACTGGTCCCCCTCACATGCCAGGACACCAACCAGGCACCCTAGGGGGCACTGCAGTGGACTTCAGAAATTCTATGCTCCCAGGTGCATAGCTCCCTTACCTTGGGTGCTGAGCCCCCCAAAACCCACTACCCACAACTGTACAACACTACCATAGCCCTAAGGGGTGAAGGGGGGCACCTACATGTGGGTACAGTGGGTTTCGGGTGGGTTTTGGAGGGCTCACATTTACCACCACAAGTGTAACAGGTAGGAGGGAATGGTTCTGGGTCCGCCTGCTTGAAGTGCACTGCACCCACTAAAACTGCTCCAAGGACCTGCATACTGCTGCCATGGAGCTGGGTATGACATTTGAGGCTGGCAAAAAAAATTAAATTTTTTTTAGGGTGGGAGAGGGTTGGTGACCACTGAGGGAGTAAGGGGAGGTCATCCCCGATACCATCTGGTGGTCATCTGGTCAGTTCGGGCACCTTTTCACGGCTTGGTCGCAAGAAAAAATGGACCAAGTCAGTCAAGTGTTCGTCAGGGACGCCCTTCTTTTTTCCATTATCGGCCGAGGACGCCCATCTCTTAATCACACCCAAGTCCCGCCTTTGCTACAGTGCCGACACGTCCCCGTCAACTTTGGTCGTCCCTGCGACGGGAAGCAGTTGAGGATGCCCAAAATCGGCTTTCGATTATGCCGATTTGGGCGACCCTGAGAGAAGGACGCCCATCTCCTGATTTGTGTCGGAAGATGGGCGCCCTTCTCTTTCGAAAATAAGCCTGAATGTGTTTCAAGCAGTGGGGTTGCTCTTTCATATTTCAATTTCTTGAAAATCAGTCTTGCTGCTGAGGTTTGGACTCTTTGCAGCGATTTTAGTGTGTTTTCCTGGCACCCTACATATGCTGCATTGCAGTAGTCTAGTTGCAATAGTATCGTTGATTGGACCACTGTACGTAAAGATTGTCTAGGGAAATAGTCTCTTATTCTTCTCAGTTTCCATAGTGTTCTGAAGCATTTTGATGTTACTGCTGATATTTGACTGTCCAGTGTTAGGTGTTTCTTGAGAATGAATCCTAGTATTTTGAGTTGTGTTTCGATGTGCCTCTCCCCTTGTTCCTTCTCACCCAGTACTTCCCTCACCCTTAATTGTCTTGTCTGTCTGTATTATTTTAGATTGCAAGCTCTATTGAGCAGGGACTGTCTCTCTGTGTCAGGTGTTCAGCGCTGCGTGCGTCTGGTAGCGTTATGCAAATGCTAATAATAATAATAATATGTTGGTTGATTGTGAATTTTTGGTAGGATGTGGGGTTGTGTGGGCTGGTTAGTACTAGGAATTTGGTTTTGTCTCTGTTCAGTTTGAGTTTGAAATTTGTTGCCCATTCTTCCATGAGGTTTGTCCTGTATGTTTGAGGTATTGTTTTAGAAAGGTATGAAAATGGTGATGTCATCTGCATATATAAATGGTTTGAAACCCATTAATTCCAGTTTTTTCGAGTGGTGCCATCACTACATTGAACAGTATTGGTGATATTGGCAATCCCTGTGGTACCCCACACTCAAAGATCCATGAGGCTGATGTTTGGTTTGACATCTTTACAATGCAGGATCTGGTCTTTAGGAAGCCATTGAACCATGTTGCCACTACACTGCTGATTCCTATGTTGTCAGGCAGTGTCATTAGTGTGCTGTGGTCTACTAGGTTGAATGCACATGACATGTCAAATTATAGTAGTAATATGTTTTGTCCTTGGCATATTATGCTTCTGAATTTTGTTGTCAGGGTGGTTATGACCATTTCAGTGCTGTGTTGTGGTCTGAAACCTGATTTGGATTTATGAAGAACTGAGAATTTTGTCAAGTATTCTGTTAGTTGCTGTGTTACTAGCAGTGGCGTAGCTACGTGGGGCCTGAGGGGGCCCGGGCCCCCGCAGATTCGCCCCTGGCCCCCTGCCGACAACCCCCCTCCCGCCACCAACCTTCCCCCACCATCGCCGCCAGCCCCGCTACCGCATGATTTACCTTGATTGCTGGCGGGGATGCCCAAACCCCGCCAGCCAAGAGTGTTCTTCAGCGCTGGAGTTAGTAAACTCCGGCGCCTTCATTCAAGAAAGTTCATCTGAAGGATCAGCTGGTTTTGACGCCTTACGTCCTGCACCGTGCATGTAGCCCCGTGCAGGACGTAAATGCGTCAAAACCAGCTGATCCTTCAGACGAACTTCCTTGAATGAAGGCGCCGGAGTTTACTAACTCCAGCGCTGAAGAACACTCTTGGCTGGCGGGGTTTGGGCAGCCCCACCAGCAAACAAGGTACTTCATGGGGCGGGCGGCGACGGCGGCCGAGGGTTGGTAGCGGGAGGGGGGGAGTTTAAGAGTGTCGGCGCGATCGAGCGGGGGAAGGGGGGAGGCTGCTTAACAGTGCCCCCCCATCTCGGGCTCTGGCCCCCCATCCTGGCAAGGTCTGGCTACGCCCCTGGTTACTAGACCTTCCATCATTTTGGTCAGTAGCGGTGTTGAGGCTACTGGTCTGTAATTTGTGACATCGCTGATCTTGCTGGTAGTGTTAAGTACATAAGTATTGCCATACTAGGACAGACTGTTTCCAACTGTGGCCAATCCAGGTCACAAGTACCTGGCAAGATCCCCAAACAGTACATTTTATACTGCTTATTCTAGAAATAAGCAGTGGATTTTCCCCAAGTCCATTTTAATAATGGTCTATGGACTTTTCCTTTAGGAAGCTATTGAAATCTAAGCTAACTGCTTTTACTACATTCTCTGGCAATGAATTCCAGAGTTCAATTACACATTGAGTGAAGAAATATTTTCTCCAATTCATTTTAAATTTACTACTTTGTGGCTTCATTGCGTGCCCCCTAGTCCTAGTATTTTTGGAAAGAGAAAATAAGCGATTCATGTCTATCTATTCCATTCCGCTCATTATTTTATAGCTCTCTATCATATCTCCCCTCAGCCATCTTTTCTCCAAGCTGAAGAGCCCTAACCGCTTTAGCCATTCCTCACAGGGAAGTCGTCCTATCCCCTTTATCATTCTCTGTATCTGTTCTAATTCCACTATATCTTTTTTGACCAGAATTGCACACAGTATTTGAAGTTCAGTTGCACCATGGAGTGATAAAAAGGCATTATAATGTCCTCATTTTTGTTTTCCATTCCTTTCCTAATAATACCTAGCATTCTATTTGCTTTGGGGATAGGTGTGAGTACTATATCACCTTTGTCTGTGGAAATTGACCTCTTTCAATCATGTATGTGATGTGCTTGGTGAGGTACTCGATGAACCAGTCTGGGATTTTTCATCATGCAGTATGCATGCGTGTATTTTCTCAAGTACTGTCTTTACTGTGTCTAGTTGGGGTGGTTTGAATGTGGTCCATATTCTGTCTGCTGCAGTGTGGTTGTCATGTGTTTCGCAGTCCTGTAGGTAGTCTGTGACTTTTATTTGTGCTTTTGCAAGGTTTGATCTTGTGTTCGTTATTTTGTTTGGCAGTTGGAATGAGGGGCACTTGCCATTATCCTTTGGTCAAGTCCAATGTTGAGATAAACTGGGCTCTTCTCAGTCTCTCAATCAGTTCATCCAACTCTGGATATGTTACAAGATTGGAAATTTCATTAACTTTCTTGAAGTCAATACATAAGCAACATAGACGTTGTTGGGTTTGCCACCCTAGCTGGAACCAGACCATACTTGTAAGCTGGTCTGCTCAGACTGTGGTTCTGATGTTAGCAGCAGGTGTCATGGAAGCATTTTCTTCCTTTGCAGAGTGTTTAGGATGTGTGATTCCAGCCCACTCACTTTGAATTGTAGGGATCTGTTTCAGTTGTGTGGTTAAAACAGATGATATTGGAATTATGCAGGGCTCTGTAGTCTCTTCTGTCACCCTGTGTTTAAGCATCTCATTCACTTCTGCAGTCATGGCTTCTCATCAAACCTCTGGGAACTGGTATAATCACTCTTCTTAATGATATTAATGAGACCTTCCTCGAATGTTGGAGAACACATCTACATTCTGACTCACAAGTCACTCTAGACTAGGTCGACCTTCTGTGGTGGGTCACCAAATATGACATGCAGTGGCTCAGGATTCGGCAGAACTTATGACTCAAATTCATCCTCCCTGGACTGCACCTGAGGTTGTAGGGATCCACTTTTTCAGTAGATTCACGTGGAAGTTCTAAGCTTTCTTTCATTTGTGAGGTTGAGCTACCTTATAGTCCTATCAATTACTTCATAAGGACCCTGCTGGTTGCATGGTAGTCTTTTCTCTAATGAGGGTGGAAGCATGCTGAATATTGACCCTTATGCTTGTGCATAAATTTTGAAATAGCTGCTGCTTGAAACACCTAATCAGATCTAAGTATGGACATTTGTACATCATCCACATTCCACTTCTGTGGTACTGAAGATTTGACAAGGGCATATACATTTTGGCCATGCCCCTAGAACACCTCCAATACATCTGGCGCTCAGCAGTAATATTCATAGAACCACCTGTCTGACAGTAAACCTAGTGGGAGTATCTGGCATTTAAAGGTTCAAATCCCTTTTCTAGGTGTTTAAATGCTACATAAGAGTTTGAATATTGATCTCATATTTTATAAGATACACACACGAGTGCCTAGCCTACACCTCTATCTATTCTCTGTCCCTAGGAATGCCTACAGGTATACAATATAAAAAGTTTATTATTTATTATTATTTGTTGCATTTGTATCCCACCTTATCCCACCTCTTTGCAGGCTCAAAGTGGCTTACAATACATCATGAGTAGTGGAAGAATGTTAGTAAATAAACATTTAGTATTGCAGGGTTTTGGTCAGCATGATGATAATAAGACAAAGTAATAGTATACAAGCAGATATTACCTACTGTTATGTGTGTATACTTTCGGTGGCTTTACAAATTTATTTATTTATTGCATTTGTATCCCACATTATCCCACCTCTTTGCAGGCTCAATGTGGCTTACAATACATTATGGATATTGGAAATGAGAGGAGAGTAAACATTTGGTGTTACAGAAGGATTTGGGTTGTATGATAATGGAATGCATAATAATAAAAAACACAAGGCATTAAGTTACATTCAGGGTATATGTGGGAGTTTCACATGACTTGGTCTTTGTGATAAGTCTTGTCGAAGAGATAGGTCTTTAGCAGTTTCCGGAAGTTGGTCAGTTCATAGACCGCTTTCAGGTTACGTGGCAATGCATTCCAGAACTGTGCGCTCATATAAGAAAAGGTTGATGTGTGTATTAATTTGTACTTTAGACCTTTACAGTTGGGGAAATGAAGATTGAGGAATGTGCAAGAAGATTTTTTAGCATTCCTGGATGGTAGTCTATCAAGTCTGACATATAGGCTGGAGCATCACCATGGATGATCTTATGTACTAGGGTACATACTTTGAATGTGATGCGTTCTTTGAGTGGGAGCCAGTGTAGCTTCTCTCGTAGGGGTTTTGCACTCTCGTATTTTGATTTTCCAAATATGAGTCTGGCTGCTGTGTTCTGGGCTGTTTGGAGTTTTTTGATATTTGCTCTTTACAGCCAGCGTATAGTGAGTTGCAGTAATCTAGATGACTGAGTACTAATGATTGTACCAGATTACAGAAGACGGTCCTCGGGAAGAATGGTCTTACTCTTTTTAATTTCCACATTGATTGGAACATCTTTTTGGTTGTGTTCTCCGTGTGATTCTCGAGTGTTAGGTGCCGATCAATGGTAACACCAAGAATTTTCAAGGTCTCCGAGATGGGTAGGTTTAATTTTGGTGTGTTGATGGTGGTGAATTTGTTCGTGTTGTGTTGAGAGGTGAGTACTAGGCACTGGGTTTTTTCTGCGTTGAGTTTTAACTGAAAGGCATCTGCCCAGGAGTGCATAATGTGAAGGCTTTGGTTGATGTCATTGGAAATTTCTTTTAGGTCTTGATTAAATGGGATGTAGATCGTTACATCATCGGCGTAAATGTATGGGTTGAGGTTTTGGTTAGATAGTAGTTTGGCCAGAGGTGTCATCATTAGGTTGAATATAATCGGTGAAAGGGGAGATCCCTGTGGAACTCCACATTCAGGTGTCCATGCGGCTGATGTAATCGAATTTGATGTCACTTGATATGAGCGTGTGGTTAGGAATCCTTTGAACCAATTGAGAACATTGCCTCCGATGCCGAAGTATTCAAGGATGTGTAGTAGGATTCCATGATCAACCATGTCGAAGGCGCTTGACATGTCGAATTGTAGAAGTAATATATTCTTGCCGGTTGCAATCGTTTGCTTGAATTTCGTCATGAGCGTAACTAAAACTGTTTCAGTACTGTGATTAGAACGAAATCCTGACTGGGAGTTGTGTAGTATTGAGAATTTGTTTAGATATTCTGTGAGTTGTTTGGTTACCATTCCTTCTGTTATTTTGGTTATTAAGGGAATGGATGCAACTGGTCTATAGTTGGTTAATTCACTTACATTTTTCTTTGCATCTTTGGGTATGGGGGTGAGTAGAATGTTTCCTTTCTCCTTTGGGAAGAGTCCATTTTGTAGCATAAAATTCACGTGTTTCATTAGATCTGCAATGAAGTGTTGGGAGGCCGATTTCATAAGGTTGTTTGGGCATATATCTAGTTTGCAATGAGATTTGGCGAATCTTTTAAGCGTTTGGGAGATAAGATCTTCCGATAGTATCTCAAATTCATTCCAAATCCTATCTGCTGGGTATATTCCAGGGTTTGGGTCTAGGCAGTCTAGAAGTGTAGCGTAGTCGATGGGGCTGGCAGGTATTTTGAGTCGCAGTTGTATTATTTTCTCTTTGAAGTATTTCGCGAGGTTTTCAGCTCCTGGTGTGTCTGTGCTGTTGTTCGTGACTGGTATGGTATTTAGTAGTTTATTCACGAGTTGGAAAAGTTTGTGTGTGTCCTTGTAATTTGGTCCAATTTCAGTTTTGTAATATTGTCTTTTGGTTTGTCTTATGGTGTATTTATATTTTCTCCGGAGTTGTTTCCATTCATTAAGTGTGGAATCGTCTTTCTTTTTATTCCAAGCACATTCTAATTTCCTAACTTGTGTTTTGAGTTCTTTCAGTTTTTCATTGAACCATGGTATTGAATTCTTTCTGTGTGAGATTCTGGTCTGAAATGGGGCGATGTTGTCTAATATTGTTCTGCATCTTTCATCCCAGTCTAGGAGGAATTTGGTTGTGTCTGCCTTTGTTGTCCATTCGTTGTGGTAGATCTGTTGCCAGAATATTACCGGGTCTATTTTTCCTCTCGTGGTGTAGGTTTTTCGTTCTTGTTTTTTGATTGTGGTTTTCGTTCGCCATTGAAGGGAGATATATGCTTTGTAATGATCTGACCACGGTGTGGGTATCCATTTTGTATCTGCTAGTATAATGTTTAAGTCTGGATCGACTTTGTATGCAATAATGTCTAGTGTATGTCCTTTGGTATGTGTTGGTTGCACATTTGATATGTAAAGATCCCATAGTTGTAGGAATTCTTTGCATTCTTGGGTGTTTGTTGAGGTACAGTCTTCCAAGTGCAGGTTGATGTCTCCTATTATGATAAGGTTTGAGGTAGAGATGCATGTGTTCGAGATGAAGTCCATGAGGTGTGTTTGAGTGTCTTGCCATTTGCCTGGCAGTCTATAGAATAGGATTGCGTTAAGGTGTTCCTGCAGGTTTGGGTGATTGATTCTAACCGATGCAATTTCAAGTTGAGGTAGGATGGTTTCAGCTATGGTTGTGATAGTGAACTCGGATTTATATATTATGGCTATGCCACCTCCTCTTTTCCCGTTCCTTGTCCAGTGGGTAATTTTGTATCCTGGTGGGCATAAGTCTAGGATTATGGGATCCTTGAGGTCATGGATCCAGGTTTCAGTGATGAATAGGAGGTCAAGATTGTCTGTGGTGATCTAGTCTGTTATAACCTCTGTTTTGTTTACTACTGAGCTAGCATTTGTATATCCCAGTTGGATTGGATGGTATGGTTCAATCCGGGCCGTGGATGTGTTGATCTTTATTAGTTGCCTATTTTCTTGGTATTTGGTTTTGTTGTTTCCTTTCTTCCCTTTCTGTTGGTTATTTCTGTATGTATTTATTTTTCCTTTCAGTTGGTTATTGTTCTTTTGGTCTGGTGAGTTGAATCTTGTATCTTTCATGAGTTGTAAGGTTGTATAGACCGACAAGAGCCCTATGATCTGAGGGGAGGCAACAACTTCTTGTACCACCCATTGTGCACAATATAGAGACTAGAGCTGCTGCATTTTCAATAAAAGGCCCAAAGTTATGGAATAGATTGCCCGGGTATTTACGATTAAGTTAAAGTTTGCAGCAGTTTAAAAAGGCATTTAAAATGTTTTGTTTCATATAGACATTCTCCATTGAATAGGGAAGGTATAAACTAGATTTTCTGTAGTAATGGGGAAATTTACTCAGTTATTTGTTATTTATTAGATTAGTACAGCAGTTGGAATAACATGGTAAATGTGTCTTGCAGGTTTACTTTCCTTTTTGTGTGGTAGTGTATGTCCAAATGTAATTTTGTTGGTGTATGTTTTCTTATCGAAAATTGCTTAGGTTTAAGCGGGGATACATTTTTAAAAATAAATATATGTTCACTTATTTATAAAATAACCCTCAGAGAGCAAAAACTTCCTCACACAAAGTTTTGCTGCTTGTGCTCTTCTGAACTGCAATATTTCAAAAGCAGATAGGATGAGAAGAAAATGTTGCTCAGCTCCAGCCAATGCAATGCAAACTTGTGCCTTGACTGCTCTTGTCAAGATTGCACATAAACTGCAGTGGTGCAGCTTGAGTTGAAGAAACATTAAAGCAACCTTTTAAATTCCTACAGGCTGATTACTACTTGCTGTGTTTGCTTTTCAATAATTGTAGACTTTTCTTCTAAGCAAAGAATAATGTCCTGATACTCTGCATGCAGTAATTATCAATGACATAAAAAAAAGTTAACGCCTAAGTAAACAATGTAGACGTGTTGTCATAAGTTTAGTGCTGGTTGCTATGAAGCTTCAGCCCTTGCTGCAGCAGAGACCATGGCAGGGTGTACCCTATTCCGTCATTTTTATTTTAACAAATGGGTGCTTGTGGCTGGCAGTACAAAGATCACCAACCTGTTCCTGCCTTCAGGTCCTGTGACACAGAACTCATTTATAGGGTTGGTGTCCTGAGCTTTGCTTCTCTTTCCAGTACCCACTGATAGTTAAATAATACCAAGGTGTCTTGGAAACTTGACAGCCTGTGAGAGGACTGTAAGCAGTAAACACTGCTAAGATGTGACAATCCCTTCCTCTGTGTGTATGTGTGTGTGTTTAGGCAGTAAACACTGGTAAGAAGAAGTGACATTACCTTCCTGTGTGTGTGCTTCTATTAATTCAGATACGGTGCCGCAGCAGCAGCTCCAGTCACACTGAATAAGTAATAAAGAGTTTGTAATTCTGTCTCGGCAGTTTTACATTTCACTAACCTAACCTGGAGGCCACTAGCTGTACAAATGGCTAGTTAGACTATGCAGTCTATTTCCAAAGAGAAATGAAGGTGGCAGAAGTTTGCCTGCTTCCTGGTGACATGTTTCTAGGAGTTACTCACTCTGGATTTTGGTGGTCTTTTAAAAATGACTCCGTTGCTGGGTATTTTCTGAACTTCCAACAGTAGGTAAGACCATGGTTTATCTTCAGACTTGTTAACATTTTGTCTTGTATTCTGCAAAATTAAATCAGTTCCTGCCTGTTCCACAAACTCCTCTAAGAATAGTTACTAGATTTTTACAAGGGAAGTGTCAAACAAAAGCTCAGAAACTTTAGTTATTAGTAAATGGGTCAAAAGTCCAAAAACTGCTTCTATGTGGATTTTAGTTTCAGACTCAAACAACAGGAACTGACTTTCATTCAGTGGTTATATAAGGAAATTATTTGGCATTAATTTGAACTTTCTTCCTATTGATTCAATAAAAATAACTTTCCTGTTGATATTCAGCCCATGCATGTAGCCCCGTGCAGGACGTAAATGCGTCAAAACCAGCTGATCCTTCAGACGAACTTCCTTGAATGAAGGCGCCGGAGTTTACTAACTCCAGCGCTGAAGAACACTCTTGGCTGGCGGGGTTTGGGCAGCCCCACCAGCAAACAAGGTACTTCATGGGGCGGGCGGCGACGGCGGCCGAGGGTTGGTAGCGGGAGGGGGGGAGTTTAAGAGTGTCGGCGCGATCGAGCGGGGGAAGGGGGGAGGCTGCTTAACAGTGCCCCCCCATCTCGGGCTCTGGCCCCCCATCCTGGCAAGATCTGGCTACGCCCCTGGTTACTAGACCTTCCATCATTTTGGTCAGTAGCGGTGTTGAGGCTACTGGTCTGTAATTTGTGACATCGCTGATCTTGCTGGTAGTGTTAAGTACATAAGTATTGCCATACTAGGACAGACTGTTTCCAACTGTGGCCAATCCAGGTCACAAGTACCTGGCAAGATCCCCAAACAGTACATTTTATACTGCTTATTCTAGAAATAAGCAGTGGATTTTCCCCAAGTCCATTTTAATAATGGTCTATGGACTTTTCCTTTAGGAAGCTATTGAAATCTAAGCTAACTGCTTTTACTACATTCTCTGGCAATGAATTCCAGAGTTCAATTACACATTGAGTGAAGAAATATTTTCTCCAATTCATTTTAAATTTACTACTTTGTGGCTTCATTGCGTGCCCCCTAGTCCTAGTATTTTTGGAAAGAGAAAATAAGCGATTCATGTCTATCTATTCCATTCCGCTCATTATTTTATAGCTCTCTATCATATCTCCCCTCAGCCATCTTTTCTCCAAGCTGAAGAGCCCTAACCGCTTTAGCCATTCCTCACAGGGAAGTCGTCCTATCCCCTTTATCATTCTCTGTATCTGTTCTAATTCCACTATATCTTTTTTGACCAGAATTGCACACAGTATTTGAAGTTCAGTTGCACCATGGAGTGATAAAAAGGCATTATAATGTCCTCATTTTTGTTTTCCATTCCTTTCCTAATAATACCTAGCATTCTATTTGCTTTGGGGATAGGTGTGAGTACTATATCACCTTTGTCTGTGGAAATTGACCTCTTTCAATCATGTATGTGATGTGCTTGGTGAGGTACTCGATGAACCAGTCTGGGATTTTTCATCATGCAGTATGCATGCGTGTATTTTCTCAAGTACTGTCTTTACTGTGTCTAGTTGGGGTGGTTTGAATGTGGTCCATATTCTGTCTGCTGCAGTGTGGTTGTCATGTGTTTCGCAGTCCTGTAGGTAGTCTGTGACTTTTATTTGTGCTTTTGCAAGGTTTGATCTTGTGTTCGTTATTTTGTTTGGCAGTTGGAATGAGGGGCACTTGCCATTATCCTTTGGTCAAGTCCAATGTTGAGATAAACTGGGCTCTTCTCAGTCTCTCAATCAGTTCATCCAACTCTGGATATGTTACAAGATTGGAAATTTCATTAACTTTCTTGAAGTCAATACATAAGCAACATAGACGTTGTTGGGTTTGCCACCCTAGCTGGAACCAGACCATACTTGTAAGCTGGTCTGCTCAGACTGTGGTTCTGATGTTAGCAGCAGGTGTCATGGAAGCATTTTCTTCCTTTGCAGAGTGTTTAGGATGTGTGATTCCAGCCCACTCACTTTGAATTGTAGGGATCTGTTTCAGTTGTGTGGTTAAAACAGATGATATTGGAATTATGCAGGGCTCTGTAGTCTCTTCTGTCACCCTGTGTTTAAGCATCTCATTCACTTCTGCAGTCATGGCTTCTCATCAAACCTCTGGGAACTGGTATAATCACTCTTCTTAATGATATTAATGAGACCTTCCTCGAATGTTGGAGAACACATCTACATTCTGACTCACAAGTCACTCTAGACTAGGTCGACCTTCTGTGGTGGGTCACCAAATATGACATGCAGTGGCTCAGGATTCGGCAGAACTTATGACTCAAATTCATCCTCCCTGGACTGCACCTGAGGTTGTAGGGATCCACTTTTTCAGTAGATTCACTTTCATTCAGTGGTTATATAAGGAAATTATTTGGCATTAATTTGAACTTTCTTCCTATTGATTCAATAAAAATAACTTTCCTGTTGATATTCAGCCCATAGCAGTCAGTGTTTTTTTAAATGCTGACCACTGTGGGCAGAATTAGTCTGAGATAGTCAGTGTCAAGGGGCCCCAGATATTCAGAGCACCGGCACTGAATATCTGGGGTTAATTCACTTTACCCTGGTTGCCAGAGCTTATGTGGGTCCTGGTCTTTATTCAGCCGGGAACCGCATAAGACACGTGGATCCCGGCTGAATATCATCTGGGACCTGCCAAAAAAATTATTGCCCAGATCTTGATCCTCTTGAAGTACTGCAAGGCTGCCGCTAGAGGTCATGGCAGCCATTTTGAAGCAGCCTCTGACATGGCCAGGAGCAAAGGGGCATTGTGTATTGGGGAAGGGGGTGGAGGGGGGTTACAAGTGAGTTCTTGGAGTGTAAATGGTCTAAATAATCCAGGAAAGCGAAGTATTATTTTTCATGAACTAAGGCACCTGAAATGGGATGTTGTTATGCTTCAGGAAACTCACATACAGAAGAAAGATGCATCATTGCTTTACCATAAAGGATTTGGTGACTGTTTTCCCTTAGCGGACCCCAGGGGGGGCAAAACGGGGGGGATTGGTAATCTATGTTCGATAGGGGGTACCTTTTATTAAAGAAAGCATGTATACAGAGGACCGGGGGAGATGCTTAGCGTTAAAAGGGAAGATATAGAACCAGCAAGTAACGCTTATTAATCTATACGCTTCCAATGTGGGCCAGGGTAACTTTTTTGAATCTTTAAGGGAAGACCTGACGCAGTATGCCTCTGGTAGAGTGATCATGGGAGGGGATTTCAATCTGACTGTGTCTGGTATAGATCATTCAAAAGGGGGGGGCAGGGAAACCCAGGGCCATAGGGGTAAGCTTCTACAATTGGTTAAGGAGCTGGATCTACTAGACGTATGAAGGCTGCAACATCCGGGGCAAAGAACTTTCTCCTTTTACTCGCACGCACAGCAGACATACACTAGAATAGATGCGATATGGTGTAGTTGCTCCTTATGGGAGCAGGTAGGTGACACTGAAATAGAGAACATCCATGCCTCTGATCATGCCCCAGTTTGGGTGTCCCTCCTTGGGCTGGAGAAGGAAAGTAGAAGCACTTACTGGAGAATGAACGAATCTCTATTAGGTGAAGTGAAGGTTTGCCAAGAGGTGCGGGGGGGGGGGGGGGGGGCATAAAAGATTACTTAGAACTTAATGATGGAGGGGAAGTGTCTGATGAGATTCTCTGGGATGCCCTTAAATCCATAGTACTGGGGTACCTTATCAAATAGGGGGCTATCCATAAGCGTGAACGTTATGCCCAGGAGCTGGAGATTCATTTGCAATTGGCTCATCTGGAGGCATTACATCAGGTGGGGGGAGAGTCCAAAAATTCTACCTAAACTATTAGCTTGCAGATCTGAATTGCAAAGGATCCAGGTAGGAAAGATGGAATTTTGTAGACGCCTGGCGCAGCAAACGTTTTTTGAGTTTAGTAACAAGGCAGGAAGCATGTTGGTGCACTCTCTTCGCCAGCATCAGACTAAATGTACTATAACTAAAATAAAAGGGGCTGGGGATGTTCTTTTCCATCAGGACAGGGAAATCAGAGAACAATTTGTACAATTCTATACCACTTTATGCTCTAGGGGTGAAGGAGCCTCGAAACCTGAGATACAAAATTATTTGACGGAGCTGGGGCTAAAGGGACTTTCTGATAAGCAAAATGATGAGTTAGAATCCCCAATATCCCTGTATGAAGTCTCAAGAGGGGGAAGGCCCCTGGGATGGATGGATATACTGCCAAATTCTATAAAATATATGGTTCAAAGTTAGCTCCTCTTTTGAGGAGGGTGGGAAACGCTTGCTTTTCGGGGCATTCTCCCTCTCTCAGCATGCACGAGGCGGAGATATTGGTCCTTTTAAAGCCAGGACGAGACCCGACTGTTTGCGGTTCTTATAGACCGATATCTCTACTGAATGTAGATGTAAAACTCTTAGCTAAAATAATGGCTGATCGCCTAGGTAGGGTGCTTCCTCTGTTTGTCCATGAAGACCAGTCAGGCTTTGTATCTAAACGGCAAGTAGTAGATAACATCAGGCGATCCTTGAATATAGTATGGGGAGCCCAGAGGCAGAGAGTTTCATTGGCCTTGTTAACCACAGATGCCGAGAAGGCCTTTGACAGGGTAGAATGGTCCTACCTGAGGGAAGTTATGCAGTCAGTGGGTTTTGGGACTAAATTTGTGGGATGGCTTCAGTGTCTATATGAATCCCCTGTAACCAGAATTAAAGTAAATAGAGGATATTCTGCTCAGTTTAATATCCAAAGGGGCACTCTTCAGGGATGCCATCTCTCTCCCTTGCTATTTGCTCTCTCTATTGAGCCCCTGGTACAAAGGGTTCGTTCTCTACCTGACATTAGAGGGGTACACCTTGGGGGGGGCGAGAACACAAAAGAGCATTATTTGCAGACGATATCTTATTTTATGTGGGTACTCCATTGTTGACATTACCCATCATTATTAGGGAGCGCAATAAATTTGGGGGGGCTTTCAGGATTTAAAGTCAATTATGATAAATCTGAATTAATGGGGGTGACTATCTGGAGATTGATAGAATGTTACAGTCTTTTGCATTAAAAAAAAGCAGGAACATGTTTCTGGTACTTAGGAATTCAGATTCCTCGAGACCTGTCCCAATTACATACCTTAAATTACATCCCTCTGTTTAAGGAATTCTGCAGAGATTTGAGTAGATGGAAAAATGGGTGGCTATCATGTTGGGGATGAATATTATCTAGACAGAATCCACTTGCGTAGAGAACTCAGTAGATCCCACGGGGCGTAAAATGAAAATACAAAAGGTGGGAGTGTGAGCCAAGCTATCCAAAGACTGAAACCAAAGTGAACTTAAAATATATGACATTTAATAGTTTAAAACAAATAATAATAAAACAATTATACATAGAAAATGACTCGACATAACGTTATGTGTCGGCCTGATGGCCTACATCAGGAGTCTGGTCACTGGGGTAAACAATGATTAGAGATTATCAATGGGTATAATCACAAAATCTCAAAACTAAAAAAAAAAACCTAAAAAAAAAACAATCGAAAGATCTGCGGACAGGATCTAAAAAAGGAGGAGGTCTTGAAAAAGACCGTTACATGATTGATCCGTCTGCCACTGCGTACTACACCAACGAGGGCGGGACAATGAGAATGAACGAATCAGGAAGAGCTTCTGTTCTGCTAGAGACATTGGGGGAACTCGGAAGGGGAGGAGCGCTTTCAGTGACGCTGCTGTGCTGGATTCCGGCGACGGAGGGTAAATTTAAAAGAAAAATTATCCTTCCTTGGTTGGGGGGGACAAGAGGATGGCAGGAGAGGGCAGGGGGGACAGAAGGGTTGCTGGACATGGGTGGATGGCAGGGGAGGGGGGTTTCTGGACAGGATGGCAGGGGCGGGCAGGGAGGACAGGAGGGTCGCTGGACATGGGTGGATGGCAGGGGAGGGGGGTTTCTGGACATAGGTGGATGGCAGGGGAGGGCAGAGGGGACAGGGGGGTTTCTGCACATAGGTGGATGGCAGGGGAGGGCAGGGGGGACAGGAGGGTCGCTGGACATGGGTGGATGGCAGGGGAGGGGGGTTTCTGGACATAGGTGGATGACAGGGGAGGGCAGGGGGAACAGGAGGGTCGCTGAACATGGGTGGATGGCAGGGGAGGGGGTTTCTGGACATAGGTGGATGGCAGGGGAGGGCAAAGGGGACGGGGGGGGGGGGGGTTCTGCACATAGGTGGATGGCAGGGGACAGCAGGGGGGCAGGAGGGTCGCTGGACATGGGTGGATGGCAGGGGAGGGGGGTTCTGGACATAGGTGGATGGCAGGGAGGACAGGAGGGTCGCTGGACATGGATGGATGGCAGGGGAGGGTGGTTTCTGGACATAGGTGGATGGCAGGGGAGGGCAGAGGGGACAGGGGGGTTGCTGGACATAGGTGGATGGCAGGGGAGGGCAGAGGGGACAGGGGGGTTTCTGCACATAGGTGGATGGCAGGGGAGGGCAGGGGGGACAGGAGGGTCGCTGGACATGTGTGGATGGCAGGGGAGGGGGGTTTCTGGACATAGGTGGATGGCAGGGGAGGGCAGAGGGGACGGGGGGTTTCTGCACATAGGTGGATGGCAGGGGACAGCAGGGGGGACAGGAGGGTCGCTGGACATGGGTGGATGGCAGGGGAGGGGGGTTCTGGATATAGGTGGATGGCAGGGAGGACAGGAGGGTCGCTGGACATGGGTGGATGGCAGGGGAGGGTGGTTTCTGGACATAGGTGGATGGCAGGGGAGGGCAGAGGGGACAGGGGGGTTGCTGGACATAGATGGATGGCAGGGGGGACAGGAGGGTCGCTGGACATGGATAGATGGAGGAGAGAGAAAAAATGCTGGACATGGATGGAGGCGAGGGAAGAGAGAGGAAGGAGATGAGTTGAGGGAAAAGGAAGAGAGGAGAAAAAGTGCACATGGATATAGAAAATAGGCAGAAGCTGGATCCACTGGACAGTCAAGTCTGTGGAGGACCCAGCTTTTACTTACGGATGTAGGGCAAGAAATGAAGAAGAAAGGCGGAAAGTAAAGAAATAAATGGAAAGGAAGCCCTGGAAATGGAGTTAAGAGGACAGATAGCAGCACAATCGGATACTGAGCCAGCATGATCAGAAAAACAAAGTCACCAGACAACAAAGGTAGAAAAAACTATTTTATTCAGGATTTATTAATTGGAATATGTCAGTTTTTGGAAATGTGCATCTGTGATATTTTTCATGTAAGTTTCAATTTTTGTAGTATTGCTGCATGCTGATTCTGACTTCTTGAGGTTACTTTCCAGTTCAGTATTTTGCCTTCTTGTGTTTTTCAGGTGTGATCAAGGAAGTTGCAGTATTCTGCTAGCGTATAGTTTGCAGCCATTTTTGGTTTTTTTGTTGTTTTTTTTTTTCACTAGGTTGTGCACTGGTGTTTTAGAGCCCGGTGTAATTACAGTTGGCTTTCCACGCCACACATAAGGTTGTAGCTCGTCCTGTCCTTGGAATTAGTGCTGTTTATGGTTTCATGATAGCATTTTGCTTATTATTTCAATCCGGTTTTTTGTACAAGTTTAGTGTCATTTGTTTTTATTTGAAATTTCATAAATAAAAAATTTTTCTAAAAATGGAATAATCTTATCAATGGGATGGGGCTAGGGTGGGGGCGGAGCCAGGCTGGAGCAGGGCTATGGTGGGGCGGGGCTAGGATGAGGCCCCACCAAATTGGTCTGCATAGGGCCCCACACTTGCTAAGACCGGCCCTGGGGTGAAGCTTATGTATCCTGATTTCAGCGATCAGTGCTGGAGATGTGGAAGGGCCACTGGTACCTTATTCCATGTTTGGTGGTTATGTGCCCCTCTGCAAAACTTCTGGTTGGAAGTAACTCATAGTCTCATTACAATTCTTGATTCTGAGTTTCCCTGTGAACCCAAGTGGTGCCTTTTAGGATGGGGGAACAGGAGAGGATTAAAATGGCAGCGACACATAAAGCACCTTTGTTTGGCTGCAGCAAAGACAATCATTGCCTCTCACTGGAAGTTGAGTACTGGACCCACCAAACATAATTGGTTAATAAAAGTCAAATTGGTGGCTGACTTAGAGAAACTGATGGACTGCCGAATAGGGCTATTCGATCCGGAAGCGGCAGAATGGACACATCTGGACCGAATTTTGGATACAGTTTGAATGTTATATTTAGTAGGGTACGGGGGGGGGGTGATATTTGGGTGGGTGGAGTTACGGTTGTGGGGTGGGGAAGTGCAAATGGGGGAGAGGAAAGTTGTAGGGACGGAAATGGGATGGAGGGAGGGGACTCAGTTAGCGAGATTCTGTATTAGATTTAGAGGGTGGCCTCTGTATTACATTCTTTATACTTGAGCATTACACTCTTGATTGAGTGTTGTTATACTATTCAAACTTTTTCAATAAAATTTAAAGTTAAAAAAAGCACAAAAACAGCAGAAAAGTTAGAAGAAAGGGGTAGTCCTTCAACCAAGTTGCCCCCCGCCCCCACAGAGGCCTTGCTCCATTGAGATGACAGGCCAGCAACACTCAACTTAATGTTATGATGGAACAGATGGAGTGTATTTCACATTATTGTCTATGAGCACACTTGACTCGTGCACAGGTGATGTCTTGAGCGGAGGCCCAAATAGTTTTGCCAGAAAATATCTATATAGTGGCAACCTGTTCATCGCTCCATTCTTTTCTAAAGCATTACAGACCGAGCCAGAGCCCAGTAAGACTTTGGCAGAGCTATCATTCAGGGGGGCCTTATCTTTCCCCACCCACTCAGTTTCTGCTTGGGTACATCCCAATTGTACAAGATGGTGCAACTGGACACTAAGGAAGGTGAAATTTAGTCATACCTAGAAATTTCCTTTCCTTTACTCTTGCTTCACCATCCTGTGCCCCCCCCCCCCAAAAAAAAAAAAAAAAAAAGACTTTGGTTCAAGGGGCTCATTCAGTTCTCTACTTCTCTCTCTAGTGATGTTCAAAAAAGAAAAATAAATTTATTGTTCATTGAATTTAATTATGGTTGCAGTGGTTTGATGGGGCAGTGGGTGTGGTATACGGGATCTGCTGCTGCTGCTTTGTGAGAGGCATACTGGAGTTTTCCGCACAGCATGACTCCTTATACCAATAATGTCACTGGGAAAAGTCAGTTTCTCCATCTCCATCCAAATCATACAGGATGGAGGACTAAAGGAAAGAAAATTAACAGGTATGACTAAATTTCATTTTATTCCACGTCTGCACTGTCTGCACCACAGTACGCACAAAGGGATGCACAGGGCCCTTTGCCATTTTCAGCTGACAGTGATTTGCCTAAAGCTACCCCTTATGTAGGGGCTTCATCACTGCTTTCCAGTGATATAACTTGCAAAGGATAGGGTCTGAGTCAGTGATAATGTCTCTGAGCAACCACTTCCATATATGGGCATAGTTCAAATAATGAGCAATCCACTTTGTCTCATTAAGCCCCACAAAGGAAAAGGAATGCCACACTTCCTGCTAAGCAGCAACCATTATGTAGGGGCCTCATTCTCACTTTCCACTGATGTCATTCACAAGGGGCAGAGTCAGACTCATGAATGGTGTCTTTCAGCAGCTGCTTCCAAGTATGTGTTGAAAAGTGCACTGTAAGATCTCTCACTCATTCTACTCCTACTTCAATTGCTGGACTTGATTTCATGGCATAGGTAATTTATTCCTTATAGAATTTCTCTGAAGGCTTGCTATTCAAAAGCATTTATCTGCATAGTGGTAGCTGCTTTATGGGTAAGTGTCGCATCCATGAATTTTCAACAACACTATATGGATAGTGCTGCGGAAAATTCTTACTAACAGCAAAAGTGGCAAAAAGAGGCCCAAAGCAAATGGTGCAATGCAGAGATTTATTGGTAGGTATATTTGTTGGTAGGTATAAAAAAAATCTAAATATAATATAATAATTCGCACCTCCAACAGTCTGAAGCTGACTCCGTGGCAGTGTGGCAGTGAAGCCATGTAGTGTTCGTAGGGTTCGTAATCGCCCCGCCCTCGAGAGAACTCTGTATAGTTGCCAGGGAAAGAAATGCTACGTCAGAAGGCGAAGGGACCAACCACAGGCCTCACACTCTCTCTCAGTGCCCCGCCCTCGGAGGGAAGGGAAGGCTGCATATAATATTCACCCACTGGAAGTTCGTTCCCTCCCTCCGAGTTCCAGGGTCGTTGTCTGTCCCCCCTCCCTCCCAGTTCCAGCGTCCCCCCTCCCTCCCTCCCAATTCCAGGGTCCCCCCTCCCTCCCAGTTCCAGGGTCATCGTCCCTTCCTCTCTCCCTTCCAGTTCCAGGCCCCCTCCCTCCGAATTTTAAAAGTCATCCTGACTTACCTCGCGCGGTAAAAAGCGTGCAGGCTTGGCACTTTACTTCAGTTTTCCCTTCTCTGTCTCTCAGCTCTGGTCCCGCCCTTGCAGAAACAGGAAATGAGGGTGGGACCAGAGCTGAGAGACAGAGAAGGGAAAACTGAAGTAAGTGCCGGGCCTGCACACGTTTTACCGCTGCTGCTGGCCGCTGTAACCCCGACGAGGTAAGTTAGGATGACTTTTAAAATTCAGAGCGAGGGGGCCTGGAACTGGAAGGGAGGGAGGGAGGGAGGGACGATGACCCTGGAACTCGGAGGGAGGGACGACGACGACCCTGGAACTGGGAAGAAGGGAGGGGGACCCTGGAACTGGGAGGGAGGGGAGGGCCCTGGAACTGGGAGGGAGAGAGAGAGGGGGGACCCTGGAATTGGGAGGGAGGGAAGGAGGGGGGACGCTGGAACTTCCCTTAAAAACATTAATGGCAGAAGGTGATTTCCTTGCTAGCGCCCGTTTCATTTCAATGAGAAATGGGCTTTTTTTTACTAGTAAATAAATAAATCAAAGAGTCAACACGAGCCGTGTTTCAGCCAAAAGGCCTGCCTCAGGAGTCAATACCTGCAATTCCACAATAATAAAAAATCTTGAAATAAACCTAAAACACTTTCCTTTCTGCTAGAAAATAGAGCTGATCCGCAGCACTACATTAAAGCAGGATATCTTTAGAGCGCAATACTGATACAGTTGTTTAGGTTTATTTCAAGATTTTTTAATCATTGTGGAATTGTGGGTATTGACTCCTGAGGCAGGCCTTATGGCCGAAATATGGCTTGTGTTCAGTCTTTGATACCTACCAATAAATCTCTGCACTGCACCATTTGTTTTAGGACTCTTTTTGTCACCTTTTGCTGTTTGTGTTTTCATTTATTTTGTGCAAAGGCTTGTTGTTCTTCTTTTGAGTGTGAAAATTCTTACTAACCACCCAATACTATCCAAATAGTGCAGGCAGAGCGTGAGCATTCTGCCTAAGTCCACAGATAAGCAATATTCAGCTGTCATCCATATATTTATTTATTTATTTATTTATTTATTTATTAGGATTTATTTACCGCCTTTTTGAAGGAATTCACTCAAGGTGGTGTACAGTAAGAGCAGATCAAGCAATTAAAGCAGTAAAAATATTCAAACAACAATACAAAGTATGGCACGGTACTCTATTTGCAATGACAACACAATATGTACTAAAACATTATAATTGGTAGTGAAGGGTAAGGCACAGTTATAATATATAACTATATTATATATAATATAATATATATTATATTATATATAAAGCTATAAAATATAGCTCTACATGTACATTTAGGCCAGCAATAAGACTGTCCTAAATTTATCTGTACAGCTATACAGATAGTAGTTGAATATCAGCAGCTAGCCATACAGCAGTGGTGCTCACCATTGTGCATATATATTCATCTCTGCTTCTTCTGTAGATAATTATGCTTAATATATGTACAACTTTAAATGCCATAGTTAGCATTTTGAAAAATACTGACCACAGTGTCTTAATATTGACTCATGAGATCTATAATATAACCAAAATTTGCCCTTTCCTTTCTGAGCACACTACCAGAACCCTCATCTACACTCTTATCACCTCTCGCTTAGACTATTGCAACTTGCTTCTCACAGGTCTCCCACTTAGCCATCTCTCTCCTCTTCAATCTGTTCAAAATTCTGCTGCACGACTAATATTCCGCCAGTGTCATTACGCTCATATTAGCCCTCTCCTCAAGTCACTTGAGGAGCTGCCTAGTGAAGTCACTTCACTGGCTTCCTATCCATTTCTGCATACAGTTCAAACTCCTCTTATTGACCTATAGGTGCATTCACTCTGCAGCTCCTCAGTACCTCTCCACTCTCATCTCTCCCTACATTCCTCCCCAGGAACTCCGTTCACTGGGTAAATCTCTCTTATCTGCACCCTTCTCGTCCACCGTTAACTCGACTCCGTTCCTTTTATCTTTCTACACCATATGCCTGGAACAGACTTCCTGAGCCGGTACGTCAAGCTCCATCTCTGGCCGTCTTCAAATCTAAGCTAAAAGCCCACCTTTTTGATGCTGCCTTTAACTCCTAACCCTTATTCACTTGTTCAGAACCCTTATTTTATCATCCTCACTTTAATATTCCCGTATCTCTTGTTTGTCCTGTTTGTCTGTCCTAATTAGATTGTAAGCTCTGTCAAGCAGAGACTGTCTCTTCATGTTCAAGTGTACAGCGCTGCGTACATCTAGTAGTGCTATAGAAATGATAAGTAGTAGTAGTAGGTTCTGGCACATGCCTTTATAAAATAATACTTAGTGCCAATTTTTTTTCAGTACCCATTTCTGAGCACCCATAATTTCCCTCTGTTCAGTAGTTCCCAAACCTGGTCCTGGAGGCACCCCAGCCAGTCAGGTTTTCAGGATATCCAAAATGAGTATACATGAGAGAGATTTGCATGCAGTGGAGGCAGTGCCCCACTGCCCCTATCTGTATATTCAGCACTGATATCTATAAGGATAGTGATGCTAAATATATTGATAGCAATTAACTTTGGCCAGTCACCACACCAGCTGAATATTGGATAAGGATGTGGTTGCTGCTTTCAGAAGTATAAATGAAGGTTTGAGTGAGATTATGTGATGATTCGAGAAGAATAAGTTGGGACCCTTTTACAAAGGCGTGCTGAAAAATGGCCTGCGTGTTTTGGGCGCGCACAGAATAAATTTTCAGCGCACCTGTAAAAAATGCCTTTTTACATTTTTGCCAAAAATGGACATGCGGCAAAATGAAAATTACCACGCATCCATTTTGGGTCTGAGACCTTACTGCCAGCCATTGACCTAGTGGTAAAGTTTCATGCAGTAACCAGGCGGTAATGACCTATGTGCGCCAAATGCCACTTGGTGGCATCTGATACGTGCAACAGAAAATAAAAATTATTTTTCAGACGCGCGTATCGGATGCGCGCCAAAAATGAAGTTACCGCAAGAACCATGTGGTAGCTCTGCGGTAACTCCATTTTGGCACGCGTTGGGCACACTTAGACGCTTACGCAACTTAGTAAAAGGGCCCCTTAGTTTTGACTGAGAAGAAAACATTAATTATTTGGATTTCAGGGGTAGGAATCATTCTTCCCCTCTTCCCCTTCCCTTGAGATATAAAATTAAGAATGTGGAATTGTTAAAAAGAGAAAGATCTTAGGGTCCAGCTTGACATTTGGGTTGGGTTGTTTCAGAAGTTACAACCTTTTCTGGAAATTGCAATATTTAAAATAGTGGTACAAGCTACATTTATATCAATGTGGATGATTGTAACAGCCTTTATTTGGATTTGTTAGAGAAAAGTTACCAACATCTTCAGTTAGTGCAGAATATGGAAGCCAGAGTCATTCAAAGCTGTTCATAAAGTTCTGGACTATTACTGGATAAATTGCATTGGTTATGGGATGGTGTTTAAAGTGGCTACCTAGATGTTTGAAATAGTAACATCAAATGACCCTAGAAATTTGGGTGAAAGATTCATTGGTATCAACCCAGCTGGTGGCTGAGGTCTAGTCAGGAGTTTTATTGGAAATACTGCCAGTGTGGGAATTTTGAAGGCAAAAATGTAGCCCTCTCTGTGGCTTGTCCAGTGGTCTGAAATAAAATGCCTTTGGAAGTTCATTTGGAATGGAATTTATGAGTTTCCTAAACAAATATAAGCTCTTGGCTTTATCCTGTAGTGAGCTAAATAGATCGGCAGGGGTGGGAGCTCTGGTGTGGATGGGAAGGTCAATTTTGGGAAGGTGTAGTAGGAAGAAGGGGGAGTATCAGGCTTATTTTCGAAAGAGAAGGGCGCCCATCATTCGACACAAATCGGGAGAAGGGTGTTCCTGACGAGCACTTGGCCGACTTTACTTGGTCCATTTTTTCTTGCGACCAAGCCTCAAAAAGGTGCCCGAACTGACCAGATTACCACTGGAGGGAATCGGGGATGACCTCCCCCCTAGTGGTCACTAACCCCCTCCCACCCTAAAAAAAACTTTAAAAATATTTCTTGCCAGCCTCTATGCCAGCCTCAAATGTCATACCCAGCTCCCTGACAGCAGTTATAGTGGGTGCAGTGCACTTCAGGCAGGCGGACCCAGGTCCATCCCCCCCTACCTGTTACACTTGTGGTGGTAAATGTGAGCCCTCCAAAACCCACTACAAACCCATTGTACCCACATGTAGGTGCCCCCTTCACCCCTTAGGGCTATGGTAGTGTTGTACAGTTGTGGGGAGTGGGTTTTTGGGGGGCTCAGCACCCAAGGTAAGGGAGCTATGTACCTGGGAGCAATTTCTGAAGTCCACTGCAGTGCCCCCTAGGGTACCCGGTTGGTGTCATGGCATGTGAGAGGGACCAGTGCACTACGAATGCTGGCTCCTTCCATGACCAAATGGCTTGCATTTGGGCGTTTCTGAGATGGGTGTCCTCGGTTTCCATTATCGCTGAAAACTGGGGACGACCATCTCTAAGGTCAACCTAAATGTTAAGATTTGGGCGTCCCCGACCGTATTATCGAAACGAAAGATGGACGCCCATCTTGTTTTGATAATACGGGTTTCCCCGCCCCTTCCTGAGGACGTCCTGCGAGGACACCCTCAGGAATACTTGGGCACCCCGTTCGATTATGCCCCTCCACGTGTCTTAGAAAGTTGTAGGGATGGGATGGGGTTGGTTTTCAGGATGTGCCTTGAATTTGTGAATGAGGGTGTGTAAGGACAGTATTATATTTTTTAATAGTTTTAAATTATTTGTAATCCACATTGGCCAGTCTTGCATACTTGGGATTGGGGTAGGTAAAAATGAAATGAAATTAGATAGCTGGTATTATTTCATGGATATAAGATTTTGCCTCTAAGAAGTCCAGTGTATCTGATAATATTTCAAAATTCCCTTCGATTTAAGCTGTGCTGTCATTGCTGCTGTCTCCATAAACAAAGCAAGACTGAAACTGACCTTTGAGAAGCTGTTGATAAGCTTATCAGGCAAGTGCTAAAACAAGCCTCCCACCTGGCTCAAGATAGCTCCAGCTTCAGAAGGCTGACGAGACCTAAGGAACAGTACTGTATGCATAGGCAGTCATGTGCAGGTCAAAGATAACTATTTGCTCTATACTTTTATTGTGGTTGAGAAATCCCCTAACTGCTGCAGTTGTATCGCTTAAGAAGATCAACTGAATGGTAAGTCGTGGTTTTCAGGTTTCTGTTTTTTAAATTAGAGAGATCTTTGGTGTATAGGATATTACAGCCTGAAAGAATAAACACAGTTGTAAATATAACTCTTTTTTAACAAGGTTCAGTGGGAGAAATTAATTTAAATTAACTTTAAAAATTAATTAAAGGTGCCACATTTTTAAAGGGCCATTCTCTGTATATTGCAAAACTTTTTTGAAAACAGAGCTCAAAAGTGTTTTATGGAGAAATCTATGTCCATAAGGAGTGTGTGTCTATGAGTGATACCAGATCTGCATTTTTTTCCACACTGGAAGAGTGTATACAATTAAAAAGTTGTTGTTTTTCTGTTTTAGTAAAAAAATGTCTAGATATGACCACAATGTCACTGCCTGGGACTGCACTGGATAACAAACTGCAGAGTGGGCATTACAGCAAGGTCTTCTTGTAAGTTCTGCAGAGGGAGGGAATAAGGAAATATTTCTAAAATTGTTTCTAAACATTTTTAGAAGCTATTACAGTGAGTAAAATCATTGTGTGTTTTTCTGGCATGTTTTATGAAAGGCAAAGTACTAGTGGTTGATACTTGTGACTGTCTGCACTGAGGGGTTCTCTCTGTTGATGGTTTTGTCTGAAATTTGGAAGAAGAGATTCTTACTTAAGTTCCAGCACTCCTGCCAAATTATCAAAGCAGAGAGCCCTTTACAGATGTGGCAGTGGAATAGCCATGGTTGATGTTTTGGTGGGGTCCAAGATTAATATGTCTAGGCACTAGGAAGTGCAGATATTGACACTACTTCCAGTTCTTTTCTCATTTGCATGTGCTCAGGACTTTTTTTTGAAGGGGTACTGAGTACCGGCACCTTTTCCATTGTCTGCTAAAATTGACCCATGGTCCCCAAGTTTTAATGAACGAGCTCAGGCTCTACACACCAATTCTGCCTTGTCATAGATTCTGTGGTTGCAGGAGGCCTGGCTATTGTGGGGTGGGTCCCTCAGTGATCACCCCACCCGTGAAGGGTGACCTGGCATTTAAGTACCAGCACCTTTTTCGCTAGAAAAAAACGCACTGCTTGTGCTACTGCTGCTGACTGGGTGAGCCTGCGATGTGGTAGAAGAGCGGGTTCGTGCTGCAGGATCAAATGGGAACTAGCACCTAAACTCAAGTAGGCTAAGAAATCTGCTTTCTTCATGTTAAACTGGAAAGTGCACACTTGTTTATTCTTTCTTCCTGTCTCGCATTCTGAAGAATTGTTTACCATTTTTTGACAGTGCCTCTTGCTAAGCCCCTCTTATGCCTATAGAACCAAATAAACCAAGGTACTGCCCTGTCATTACCATCAGGAGCCTGTGCTGCCTGTTGACACCTTGCCCACATCAATGGCAGGGAAGAAGCAGCATAAGCACATCACCTGACATATTGCCATAATCTCTGTAAGGTGGGTGGGTTGACTGAAAGAAGACTAAAGAAAAGAGACATGAGATCTAGAGATAAGTGAAACTGCAGATGAGATTAGAGAAGAGTTGTTATTTTGATGACTGTAGGTAGGGATTTCTAGTAAGTTTGCATAAAAATGCTCTATTCATAAAAGGAAAGTGAACTATTTGCTGCCCTAAAGACAGATCAGATATTACCTGATCCCTGCCTTATCATAAGTGCCAAGATTATAAGACTTGCCAGGAGTTGTCAAATGCGAAACCTGTCATAAGTACATAAGTACATAAGTAATGCCATACTGGGAAAAGACCAAGGGTCCATCGAGCCCAGCATCCTGTCCACGACAGTGGCCAATCCAGGCCAAGGGCACCTGGCAAGCTTCCCAAACGTACAAACATTCTATACATGTTATTCCTGGAATTGTGGATTTTTCCCAAGTCCATTTAGTAGCGATTTATGGACTTGTCCTTTAGGAAACTGTCCAACCCCTTTTTAAACTCTGCCAAGCTAACCGCCTTCACCACTTTCTCCAGCAACAAATTCCAGAGTTTAATTATACGTTGGGTGAAGAAAAATTTTCTCCAATTTGTTTTAAATTTACTACACTGTAGTTTCATCGCATGCCCCCTAGTCCTAGTATTTTTGGAAAGCGTGAACAGACACTTCACATCCACCTGTTCCACTCCACTCATTATTTTATATACCTCTATCATGTCTCCCCTCAGCCATCTCTTCTCCAAGCTGAATAGCCCTAGCCTCCTTAATCTTTCTTCATAGGGAAGTCGTCCCATCCCCGCTATCATTTTAGTCGCCCTTCTCTGCACCTTTTTCAATTCTACTATATCTTTCTTGAGATGCGGCGACCAGAATTGAACACAATACTCAAGGTGCGGTCGCACCATGGAGCGATACAACGGCATTATAACATCCTCACACCTGTTTTCCATACCTTGCCTAATAATACCCAACATTCTATTCGCTTTCCTAGCCGCAGCAGCACACTGAGCAGAAGGTTTCAGTGTATTATCGACGACGACACCTAGATCCCTTTCTTGGTCCGTAACTCCTAACGTGGAACCTTGCATGACGTAGTTATAATTCGGGTTCTTTTTCCCCACATGCATCACCTTGCACTTGCTCACATTAAACGTCATCTGCCATTTAGCCGCCCAGTCTCCCAGTCTCGTAAGGTTCTCTTGTAATTTTTCACAATCCTGTCGCAATTTAACAACTTTGAATAACTTTGTGTCATCAGCAAATTTAATTACCTCGCTAGTTACTCCCATCTCTAAATCATTTATAAATATATTAAAAAGCAGTGGTCCTAGCACAGACCCCTGAGGAACCCCACTAACTACCCTTCTCCATTGTGAATACTGCCCATTTAACCCCACTCTGTTTCCTATCCTTCAACCAGTTTTTAATCCACAATAGGACATTTCCTCCTATCCCATGACCCTCCAATTTCCTCTGTAGCCTTTCATGAGGTACCTTGTCAAACGCCTTTTGGAAATCCAGATACACAATATCAACCGGTTCCCCTTTGTCCACATGTTTGTTTACTCCTTCAAAGGATTGAAGTAAATTGGTCAGGCAAGATTTCCCCACACAAAAGCCGTGCTGACACAGTCTCAGTAATCCATGTCCTCGGATGTGCTCTGTAATTTTGTTTTTAATAATAGCCTCTACCATTTTCCCCGGCACTGACGTCAGACTCACCGGTCTATAATTTCCCAGATCTCCCCTGGAGCCTTTTTAAAAAATCGGTGTTACATTGGCCACCCTCCAATCTTCCGGTACCACGCTCGATTTTAAGGATAAGTTGCATATCACTAGCAGTAGCTCCGCAAGCTCATTTTTCAGTTCTATCAGTACTCTAGGATGAATACCATCCGGTCCAGGAGATTTGCTACTCTTCAGTTTGCTGAACTGCCCCATTACGTCCTCCAGGTTTACCGTGAAGTCAGTAAGTTTCTCCGACTCGTCCGCTTGAAATACCATTTCCGACACCGGTATCCCACCCAAATCTTTCTCGGTGAAGACCAAAGCAAAGAATTCATTCAGTCTCTCCGCTACGTCTTTGTCTTCCTTGATCACCCCTTTTACCCCTTGGTCATCCAGCGGCCCAACCGATTCTTTTGCCGGCTTCCTGCTTTTAATATACAGAAAAAAAATTTTACTATGTTTTTTTGCCTCTAATGCTATCTTTTTTTCGTAATCCCTCTTGGCCTTCTTTATCTGCGCCTTGCATTTGCATTGACACTCCTTATGCTGCTGCTTGTTATTTTCAGACGGTTCCTTCTTCCATTTTCTGAAGGCGTTTCTTTTAGCCCTAATAGCTACTTTCATCTCACTTTTCAACCAGGACGGCTGTCTTTTGGACTTCCGTCTTTCTTTTCTAATTCGCGGAATATATATGGCCTGGGCCTCCAGGATGGTATTTTTGAACAGCATCCACGCCTGTTGTACAGTTTTTACTCTCTCAGTTGTCCCCCTAAGTTTTTTTTTTTACCGTTCTTCTCATTTTATCATAGTCTCCTTTTTTAAAGTTAAACGCTAACGTATTTGACTTTCTGTGTACAGTTACTTCAAGGTCGATATCAAAACTGATCATATTATGATCACTGTTATCAAGCAGCCCCAGTACCATAACGTCCCTCACCAGATCATGCGCTCCACTAAGGACCAAGTCTAGCCTTAATGAATTTATTAATTGGAGTTTCAGGTCAGTTTGCTTTATTTTTCTGGGTGTCTGGAAGTCTCCTGAATAGGAGAAACAACAGATATATCTGAGGAGGGGTTTCTGTGTGGCTGGTGAGACAAAAGCCAGACTCTACAAAGTCCTTTGGGACAGAGTGTCACCAGACGTGTCGTATGTGTAGACATGCCTCATTCGTGCTGTTTTGTTGTGCTAAAATTATCAATGCATGCAGTTTTTACTGAGAAAATTTCAACATGCAGTGTCTTCAAGGAAAGAGGATGACAAATTGATTTTGCATATATTTAATGTGATGTGAGATATGTCCTGATCTCCCAAAACCTGTAGATCTCACTGTGGTCCGCATCTTGACATAACTTCCTGTTTCCTCAGAGGTAGGACACAGTAACAAAGTGGCTGGCGCTGGCAGCAGGGCAACCTATGGGAATCGCTGCCGCCTTTTGGAAAAAAGGTGGGGAAGGGGGGAAATGCTAGACCAGGCATGGAGGCAGGGGCAGGTGGCATCTCATCCCTGCCTCAAGCAACAGATTGACTTGGGCCGCCCCTGGAGGCAGATAATTTTCCCTCCAAATTATCTCCTTTTATAATCTAACTGCCATCACAAACTCCTCCTCTGCAACCAAACCCAGAAGAGAAAGCCATCTAGAAAATCACTCCCATATTATTACATTATCCATCTACTAGGGCAGGAATACCAGAATACCAGTATATAAAGCCATCAGTCATTGATTTGTAGCCTCCCTCTGCTGAGAAGGGAACATAGTCTTACTTTTTACTAATTTGAAGTTTAATTTGGCCAAGCTACCTCAGACTGAGTCCACTTTCAGGAGTGAGGTAAACAAAAGAAATTCCTTGATCCAATTAGGCAGTGCTAAGTATCAGGTCTAAATATGGACATCCAGTAGCATATCAAGGTGGGGGCGGTCCGCCCCGGGTGCACGCCACGTGTCTGTCGGCAACGCTCGTTCCCTGCTCCCTCTGACCCAGAACAGGTTACTTCCTGTTCCAGGGCAGAGGGAGCAGGGAATGAGCGAAGCCGACAGGCGCGCGGCACCCCCACCCCCAGCAGGTAAAAATGCACCCGGGGGGGTATCCTTTCGCCAGGGGGAGGTGTCCGTTGTTTTGCTGGGGGGATGTGTCCTTTCGCCGGGGGTGGGAGGGTCACGCTGCACCCGGGGGGGGGGCGCATCAGCGATCCGCCCCGGGTGCCAGCCACCCTAGGAACGCCACTGTGGACATCCATCTTTTTTGGACATGGATGTCCCTTCCCCTTCTGCAATCGGAGCTGGACATGCATATTGCTGCTGCTTCTGAGGAGAGAGTAGTTTTAAACCAGTAGGCGAAGTGTTCTGTCAACATCACTGGGTTCTGTTTCAAGCCCCTGACGCATCCGTTTGAGAGGGCGAAACATGACTGTGTCGGGCTTTTAATTATTTATGTATTTATTTTTTTAGTGGTGAATAAATTGAACATTTTGTACATCTTGAAGTTTTTTTGAGATCTACTGCTTTCTTTTTTCCCTACAGTTTTAGACATTCATATCCTGGCTACTGTATATAAAATCAGGATTTGGACATCCATGCAATATGGCCATAACTTCTTTTGAAAATTGGCCCCAGTTCTTGCAGTGAAGACTATTACAGTAGGGGCCCTAAATTGACGAGTGAGCCCCTTAGTGCCAATGATTGGATGCTAATTGGCACCAATTTGAATTTGTACGTACATATTTAGATTGTAAGCTCTTTTGAGCAGGGACTGTCTTTTGTATCAGGTGTCCAGCGCTGCGTGCGTCTGGTAACGCTATACAAATGCTAATAATAATAATAATCTTATAGAATATGCAGAAATATTTTCTATGCAGATTTTTTAGGAGCCATATATAGAATCCCCTCTAACCGGGCATTTTCAGCAGCACTATCCGGTTAAGTGCTGCCGAATATGTCTAGTTAACCCTGGAAAAGCAATTTATTTATTTATTGCATTTGTACCCCACATTTTCCCACCTTTTTGCAGGCTCAATGTGGCTTACAGAGTATTGTTATGATAAAGTTGTTACATGATTTAAATACAGTTGATCACAAGCTGAGGTATAAGAGGATTTAGATGGAAAGGTGTTAGGTAAGGTCGTGTGAGAGGTGTTTTTTTTTTGTGTACTTGGGTGGTTTAAGGAATGATTTGTTTCATTGAGGATGACTTTTGTAGGCTTTGTTGAAGAAATGTGAGGAATCATTTCTGGCTGTTTAAATTGCTTATTTAGGCCATGTACTGTTATGATGCTTTGAATTATATCTGGCTTTTGTGTACCCTGTTCTGAAAGGATTGTTGCCATAACTACAGCATGAGAAAGCCTCTATTGTAAATGTGACAGGTTTCTGGCACTACTGGAGAAAAATTCAGCTTGCCTGGATTGGTCCATCTTCAAGGTTGAATGCCAGAATGAATCCTTTGCATAAAGGCTTCACTAGTTTGGTAGTACTGCATGGAAGGAGACCTGAATGTTGGATTCATAGTTATTGTACATGAATCAGAAGAATAGATCAAGGCCTTGAAAAGGCTTATCAGCAGTGTTGTGTAGTAACTAAGTAAATGTAACTAGTTACTGTACTTAAGTTAAAGTTTTGTTTTATTTTTACTTGTAATGAAGTACAGGATAACATTTGTTACTTTTACTTATACTGAAGTAATAATTTCACCAATTTTTACTACTTTTACTCAGTTGCATCTGATGCTTGTAGTTAAAAGTAAAAGTTGAAGTGAGTTGTAATGATGATTCCTCAGTAAACCAAATGAAACAGCAAAACCGAAACAGAATTGTGCTATTGCAAACCTCATCACACAAACAGTGGATCAAATCGTCTTAAATTTTGCTGTTCAGTGGAGTTGCTTATATTTCTTGAATTGGATACTGATCTCCAGCCAAACAGAACAGTGATGAGTTGGTTCACTTTGAAGCAGAGATGAAGCTGAAGCTGGTTGCAATTCTTGGTGAACAGATATGTCTCTACCACAACAGACTGCTGGTCATCCCATGGAAAATTTTACTTTGGGGTGACTGTCCACTGGATTGGTAGAGTCTTTAGAGAGGAAATCTTCTTGTCTGGCCTTAAGACTGAAGGGTTACCACACATCTGACATTCTTGCATCAGTTCTTGAAGATATTCAGAGTTTGCCATCACACAAAAAATTGTTAGAACAACAACAGACAATGATTCCAACTTTGTGAAAGCCTTCTTTGTAATTGGACAGCATGACGATGATAATGAAGATAAAGATGAAGATGAAAGTGATGAATTAGACAGCACTACTTCTTATGCAATGATGACGACAATAATGATGATAAAGTACTCTTTGCTACACAGGTTCCCTTGATCAATACCTGCAGGCCAAATCAAAAGACATAAGTAATATAGCAACCTGGCCTGATTTGAAGGAACTTTTTATCAGACTGAACAGGGGGGGGGGGGAGCGGCAGCGACCTCGGGGGGGGGGGGGGGGGGGGGAAGGACGTCCATAAAGGACGTCCATAGGTACAGCTCATCTTTTTTTATATATAGTGAAGGACGTCCATAAAGGACGTCCTTGGCATGTGCAGAGCAGCCAGCATAACGCTTGGCTGCTCTGTGCATGCTCGACTGTTTAACGATGGAATAGAGAATGCAAGTGAGCTACAATGAGCAGCTCATTTGCATTCCTGTTCCTTGATATAAGTACATAAGTACATAAGTAGTGCCATACTGGGAAAGACCAAAGGTCCATCTAGCCCAGCATCCTGTCACCGACAGTGGCCAATCCAGGTCAAGGGCACCTGGCACGCTCCCCAAACGTAAAAACATTCCAGACAAGTTATACCTAAAAATGCGGAATTTTTCCAAGTCCATTTAATAGCGGTCTATGGACTTGTCCTTTAGGAATCTATCTAACCCCTTTTTAAACTCCGTCAAGCTAACCGCCCGTACCACGTTCTCCGGCAACGAATTCCAGAGTCTAATTACAAGTTGGGTGAAGAAAACTTTTCTCCGATTCGTTTTAAATTTACCACACTGTAGCTTCAACTCATGCCCTCTAGTCCTAGTATTTTTGGATAGCGTGAACAGTCGCTTCACATCCACCCGATCCATTCCACTCATTATTTTATACACTTCTATCATATCTCCCCTCAGCCGTCTCTTCTCCAAGCTGAAAAGCCCTAGCCTTCTCAGCCTCTCTTCATAGGAAAGTCGTCCCATCCCCACTATCATTTTCGTCGCCCTTCGCATGCCCGTTCCTTACCGATTCGCTAAGGGAATCGGTAAGGGAAGGGCTTTAACGATTTTTTAGTGCATCTTGGCCTAGGTGAGATATATAGAATCCAGGGGTAAGTACAGAATTTTGCCTAAGGTATATGTAGCCTGGGTTTTATATTTCACCTGGGTAGTTGCCTAGTATGTTCCTGGGGTAAGAGCAATTCCTGTACATAAATGATGTTTTGTTTGTTGGGACCAGGGCTGGGATGGTCACATACCAGGAAGCTGTAGGCAATTACATGCTGCTGTCTTCAGTCAGTCAATAAGCCAGACAACTCCAGTATATGTGTTCTGGACCAATTTGATTATTAAAAGTCTTTAGTTAGAAAGTAAATAGGACACTATAACAGCAGCACCAGTCACTTTAGCAGAGGCATCTTTACTCTTTCTTCTGAAAATATGTGAATACTCTCTGCATAAGCCCCTTAGATGAATGTATCAGTTAGGATCAGGTAGTATTAATGAGGATCGCTACTTACAGTCTTTGTTGGGGGCCATTCACTGCTTTTGAGACTTTAATGCAAAGTTGATGGCAAGCTGGCCCAGGTTTGAATTCCTAGGAGACTAGTTTCTGTAAGTGGTTCATTTGTTTTATTCAGCCTCTGGATGTTGTACCAGAACCTTAGGTATAGGTTTGGAAGGTCGTGGGTGCCCAGCTGGAAGTACACAATAAGTCCAATTTCTCCAATGCTCTTCAGCTCTTAAAGTGGGTGCAGTGGGTTCTCATGTTCCTCTGTCCCAGGTACAGAACAGAGCTCAACCGAGTACTGTTACTGTATCTGCTCCTAGATCTCTCTGTACAAAATGTCCTGCTTAGGGTAATTAGATGTCTCTATCTTCTATGACAGTTTGGATGCAATTGGCAAGGGTTTGTAGGCTGGATTGCTCTCCCTTCACATGTGTGACCAGCAGCTGAGAGGCAAGTAGCCGGGGATTTGAATTCTGTTCAGCGGTTATATACAGCCTGCTGTTTAAGGATCTTACTTTTCACCTACTGCCTTCTATAAAGTGTTTGATCAATCACAACCTATACTCAGGGCACGTCCTATTTAATTGGAAGCAGGCCTTGGTTTAACTTCTACTCAAGTAACAAGGTGTACTAGCTGTGTTAGTCCACTTTTAAAGGTAATAAATAGAAATACATCAAAACATAGAAAAGAAAATAAGATGATACCTTTTTAATTAGATTAACTTGGGGGCCCTTTTACTACGCCGCATAGGCACCTATCCAGCTCATAATTGAAAGTGATCGCCGGCCATTTCCTGACACAAATCGGGAGATGGCCGACAATCTGGGAAAAGTGGCAAAATCGGTATAATCGAAAGCTGCCTTTTTTGACAGCATCGCCGCTTTCCCGTTGCCTCGCCGGCGAAAGTTCAAAGGGGCATATTGGCAGCCTCAAATGCCGTACCCACCTCCATGACAGCAGAATGTGTTCTGTCCTCTGACAGCCTTTTCCTGCTTGTGATGTGGCTCTGGGGTGAGTGTGACACCTTTTCTGTTATTTGCACTGCAGAGTCACATCAGCAATGCATTGTGATGGGTGTAGGTATTGGTAGTTGGTAGGCTCTACTCCCCTGGTGCTTTCCCCCTGCTTACTGGGTCAGAGTGTGCCCTGTTTTGTTTCCTGTTGTAGTCCATGCGGTAGTGGCCATTTTTGTAAGCCAGTTTTAGTTCCTTTTCCTGTGTTACCCACGTTAGAGAACATAGTTCTTACCTTGAATGGTGCTGAAAGAGGGCATTGTACACCATTGTGCCAGCTCTGACCTACTGCTCATCTTAGTACCAGGGGACTCTTTGCCAGTGGGGCACAACCTCTGAGCAGTTAACTGTGAGTAAAGGTGCTTATTTCAAGAAAGGACTTTTTCAGAGAGATTAGTCTTCAGGTGTGAACTGGTGTGCCAAAGTTATACAGCAGCAATAAGTCCTAGAGGCTGTATGCAGGTCCCTGGAGCAGTTTTAGTGGGTGCAGTACATTTGTGGGTAGTGGGTTTTGGGGGGGGGGGGTTGGGGGGGCTCAGCTCCCAAAGTAAGGGAGCTATGCACTTGGGAGCTTTTCTGAAGTCCACCGCAGTGACCCCTAGGGAGCCCGGTTGGTGTCCTGCCATGTCAGGGGGGCCAGTGCACTAAAAATGCTGGCTCCTCCCACGGCCAAATGCCTTGGATGTGGCCGGGGTTTGAGATGGCCAACATAACTTTCCATTATCGCTAAAAAACGAAGCCGCCCATCTCAAACCCAAGCCAAATCCAAGGCATTTGGCTGGCCGGAACCATATTATTGAAACAAAAGATGGCCGGCCATTTTTTTCGAAAATAGGGGTCTGGCCAGCTGTTTGCGACCCCGCCAAAATACATCGCTGGCCATGTATTTTGCTGGCGCCGTTCGATTAATCCCCTCCACGTGCACCCAACACACGCTAATTTGGAATTACTGCCCGGCTACCACGTGGCCCGTGCGGTAATTTAATTTTTTACGCGTGTCCGCTACACGCGCCAGAAGATATATTTTATTTTCTGGCGCACGGTGAAAATTGGGTAGTAACTCTGACTTGACGCACGTAGGTGATTACCGCAATGGTCAACACGAGAGACCTTACCACTAAGTCAATGGCTGGCAGTAAGGTCTCAGACCCAAAATGGACATGCAGCAATTTTTATTTTGCAGCACGTCCATTTTCGGGGAAAAATATAAAAAAGGCATTTATTGCAGGCATGCTGAAAAATGGATCTGCGCATGCCCAAAACCCGCGCCTACATTACCGCAGGCCATTTTTCAGCGTACCTTACTAAAAGGACCCCTTAATAAGTAACTTAATAACTTTAGTTGATTCGACTCAAAAAACCTAATCTTGATCCTACCAATCCTGCTAGCTTTCGCCCAATCTCAAACCTACCTTTTATTTCTAAGGTTTCAGAAAAGGTGGTTCTGTCTCAATTACAGACATTCTTAACCAAGACGAATTCACTGCACCTGCAACAATTTGGCTTTCATCAATATCATTCTACAGAGACCTACCTGCTGTCCCTATTGAATGAAACTCTGAGGTACTTGGATGCAGGATGTCCTCCTTTTTTCCATGGATTTATTGGTGGCATTTGACCTCGTAGATCATCATATGTTGTTAACTGTACTTTTTATCCCTGGGAACTGATGGTACTGTTCTGGATTGGTTTATGTGTTTTCAGACTGATTGTTTTTTTCATGTGTGCATTGATAACTTTCTCTCAGCTCTAATTCTCCTAGCATTGGGAATACCACAGGACTCTGTGCTTGCCCCAGTCCTTTTCCATGTTTTAATGAGTCCATTCACTATGCTAATTCAATCTTTAGGTATCAGCCCATATTTTCTTTGCTGATGACATACAAATTCTCTCTACTGCATGGATAGTGCCCAATGACTGCCTTGTTAAAGTATGTACTTGGCTGATTTCACATCACATGGTCTTCAGTCCTGCAAAATGCCAGGTTATATGGCTAACTGGCTGCTCTACCACTATTCAAGCTTCACACTCTCTTATGGATCAAATTGTATCACTAACTTTGCACCTTGAAACCCTTGGTGTTATCCTCAACCCAGAGCTCCCGTTTGAAGCTCATACTTCATCTGTTGTTTCCATGCTCTTCGTCAGATTCATCTGCTTCATTCTCTACTTACAAAGCAAGCTGTACATACACTGATACATCCATGCTCTTCTTATTAATAGATTAGACTACCGTAATTCCTTGTTCAGTGAGACCTGCTGAAGAACTTTTTGCCACCTACAGTTAATTCAGAACATAGCCATACATTTGTTACATTGCACCCAGCCCTATGATCATGTTATTCCTCTTCTTCTTGCAATATTATTGACTGCCAGTTAACTATAGAATCACATTAAAAATCTTGGTGTACACATAATGTTTATGCGTTTAAAGTTCATTGGTTAAGTTGAAAATATGGTTGTATAACAGATAAAAAATGTTACAGTGCTTAATGTATGGAATTAGAAAAAACTGAATAAAAACATTTCAAATTAAAAAAAAAGGTACCAGTCACCAAAAAAAAAAAATCTTGGTTATTGCATTAAGTTTTAAAAACTGGTTGTCCTCTTCCTCTTTATGGTTCTCTAATCCACTTATCTCATCACATTAACTTTGTTCCTGTAGTGTCTCATTCAGAATGAACTTCTATATGTTGGTTCCACTGCTGTGGGACTTCCTTCCTAAATATATTCGTTTAGAACCTACTTTGCCAAGATTCAAGTTGGCCATTAAGACTTATTTCTTCAGCAGAGCTTTTGGTGAGATCTGTTCTTAGTTTGTATCTCTGGGATAGCCTGCACCCAACCCCTCTGCTCCTTTCCGCTCCTTCATTTTTCAGGCTTATGAATTGTAAACTGTTTTGACATATACATGAGTTACGGTACATCAAACAGTGAGCAAACAATAAACAATACTCCTGAGCATTTCCCTTCAACACTAATCTCCTTCTCTGATTGGAATACTGGACAAAGGGGGCGCTCCTGCTGTATAGAATCTGTTCAAGGCTAGAAAGGTCAAAAGTGTAATGCTCTGTACTCCCCAGCAACTAGTGATATCACCGTAGAGTCCAAATTATACTGCCACTGGTAGGGCCTTTGAATTCTTTACAGGCACCCAAACTTCAGAATTACCAAGATCTCTACATATAGAATGAGGGATGCCCGTTTGAAAGTAGAACCCAAGGACAGCAGTGCTTTCAACACTCTGAAACGAAAAGAGCCTCCACAAAAATTGAAAATGTGCTCACAGCCTCACCACATAAGCATAAATTGAGCAAGTTCTTAAACTAAGAAGTAGGAGTGTTTTGCATCAGATGATGCTACCTATTGTTGAGAGTCATCCATCTGTCTGTCTGTTCATCATACACATCTGTTTGCACACATGTAAACAAATAGATGAATGCAAGGAGACTAGCGTGAAGTGGGAGTCTCCAGTCTATACTAATAAAGATGGTCTTGGACCCACTCAGTGTAGTATGAAGTGCCAGGGAGGCCCAGTTCCTGCTGGCAAAGATCACTAGGACTGACATTCTGGCATTCAGCTTGATGATGTACCAATCCAGGCAAGCTGAATTTTCCTCCAATAGTGCCGGAAATCTGTCACATTTACAATAGAGGCTTTCTTATTTCTTTCCCAATCCTCTTATTCCCAGTCTTTCACTAACTCTCCCCTCTCTTCCCTTCCCATCCAGAATCTCTCTATCCTCCCCATATCCAGTATCTCCTCTGTGGCTACCTAGTTTCTCCTCCTCCTCCAAGTCTAGCATCAAATTGGTAAAGGGGTAGCATTATATTTGGATAAAATTGATGGAGGGGTAATGTTATATGTTAAATGTAGGGAAAAGAGTGCCTTGAATCAAAGACTAAAAATTCTGCAGGACAAAAAATACACCTTGGAATCCTTATGGATAGAAATGTGTAAAGGGGAAATGATACAGATAGGAATATACTATTGTCCATCTGGCCAGAATGAACAGACAGATATAGAAATGTTGGCAGAAATTAGGGAAACTAACAAACTGGATAATACAATAACAATGGGTGATTTCAATTACTCCATTTTTGACTGGATAAATGTAATATCAGGGAGGTAAAGTTCTTAAATGAAATCAAAGACTGCTTTATGGAGCATTTGGTTAAGGAACCAACAAGAGGGGGATCAATTCTAGAGCTAGTCCTTAATGGGCCAAATGATCTAGTGCAAGAGGTAACGGTACTGGGGCCACTTGACAGCAGTAATCATAACATGATCAGATTTGGGGCCCTGTTTACTAAGCCGCGCTGTAGGTGTGCAAACATTTTAGCATGCGTTAAAAATTAGAACGCGCTAATGATAGAGGCACCTATTATATTCCTATGGGTGTCTCTATTGCTAGCATGCGCTAAAAAGTTTGCGCACCTACAGCACAGCTTAGTAAACAGAGCCCTTTATTTAATAACTGGGTTAAGTATACACAGGAAATATGTTACCCACCACATGGCCACTTTTCTTAGGGGCTTTTTACCTGCTGCAGTAAAAAGAGCCCTGGTGCATAGGAAAAATGGCCCTCGCCGATACCACAGGGCCCTTTTTACCACAACTTGGTAAAAGGACCCCTTAGGGCACTGCATGATTCTAAAAGGCTGATAACACCTCCATTAAGGGCACATTTATCCCTGGACTCTGTATATGGCACCCAGAATTGCGTTTTCAAGGTGTGCATGCATTATTAATTGAATAACAAGCTAGTTAACATCAATAATTGGGTGCTAACAACCAATTACTAATGTTAATTGGCATTCATTAAAATTTGTGCACATATCTGGTTTCTCGCTATTCTATAATGTATTGCACCTAACTCATAAGGCCTTTTACTAAGCCACGGTAATGTTTTTTTGTGCCTGCTAATGATTAGCATGCGCTAAACGTTAGAGATGCCCATATTCCTATGAGCATCTCTAGTGTTTAGCATGTGCTAATCAGCGCACGCTAAAAATGTTACCGCAGCTTAGTAAAAGACCACCTCAGCTCGTAACTCAAAAGGGGGCATGGCCATAGGTGTGTAAGAGGTGTTCCAAAATGTTCCGTGTGGAATTTATAGAATACGGCCTCAGCGCATCTAACTTGGGTGCCAGCATTTACACCAGGGTCCAGCAGGCGTAAGTCTGGCACCTAAAGTTAAGCATGGGAATTGGCGCTAAGAGCGATTCTAATCATGCCGATTTTTCCAGTGACGTAGTTTGAGTGCTATTTCCTGAATCCAGCTCATAGTGGCCACTAGGGAGGGTGCATTTTTTTGGCAGGCCCCACTGCTGTGGAATAATTTACTTGTTAATGCATGAATGGAATTGTCTTTTCAGAAATTTAGGGGTCTGCTTACTAAGCTGCGCTAGTGGCTTCCTTGTGGCATTGCCGACACAGCCCGTTCAAAGTGAATAGGCTGTGTCAGCACTAGTGCACAGCCAGCTGAGCTAGCGGCTTAGTAAACCCCAGCATTAAGGTTTTATTAAAGACATATTTTTTGCCTGTTGTTTGGAGATTGGAGTGCACTTACTGGGTGAGAGCTGGAGTTATCCATTTGCCAGTATTTTTTTCTTTTTCAGAGTGATTGATATAGGATGCGTGCGTAATAGCTCTTTCCTATCAGTAATTCTACTTCTTTTGTGAATGTATTTTTTGCTGTAAACAACCTAGACCTATGCTCAGTTATACTGGTATATCAAGTTTTAATAAACCATAAAGTATCTACTCACTCATTCAGCTCCTTGCCACTCCTAATCCCACATCTATTCACTCACATACACCCCACAGCCCCCAATGAGCCACCTAAATGTTGGAATGTAATTGTATTTTTACATGCATTGCCTGTCACCTATTATTTCTCTGTGATTACTCTGTGACCTCTGATGTGAATTACTTAGAGAGGTCACACAGCTATGTAACTTCCTGTGGGGGTTAGATGCAGCACATGCAGCACATGGAGCACATGGAGCTCATGTTCTCTCCTAACCTGAGAGGATCTATGGTGGTGTGAGCATCCATTACCATCTAAGCACATGGAAGGAGCTGATAATACAAATGTATAGTAATATGTATATATAAGCCTGTCTGATTATAATCTAACTGCAAACTGTGAGTAAACAGATGTTTTGTTACTTCAACTTTAAAGTGACTCAGCAGTGAATTATTCAGGGGTGAATGAGAGAGAGATGAAGAAAGAAATTAACATTTCTAAAGCTGAAGCTGTGTGTACTAAAATCTGCTAATTATTTACTACAAATAATCCAACAAAAGGGTTATGGGCCCAGGGCCAGGAATTGAAAAAGAAGAGAAATATTACCAGGCAGAAAAAAAGGCCACATTTTTCTCTTAAGTTTTAAAGGAAAGATTCAGTCTGTCTCTCTCTCCCCCCACACAGCAGACAGAAGGCTAAGAAAATGGCTGAGGGAAGAAATTCACCATTTTTCTATTCTCTCAAGGTGCCTAAATTAACTGAGTTTAATTATCAGCAATGGGAACTAAGATTCATATGTCTCCTTCGAGCAAAAGGATTAAATATATGCTTAGACCAAGACAGAACAGCTGAAAATATGGCTGAATGGGACAATGCAAACTATTATGTGAAGTGCATGCTTTTGGAAGCTCTCTCAGAGAAACAAGCCATATTAGTGGAGGGAAAAGATACACCAAAGGACATTTTATATAAACTGAGAACTATGTATGCAACTACATATGCAAAGCAGCAACCAATTTGGCTGGCAGAGTTGAATGAAACCAAATTAAGGGATAAAAGTAAATGTAATGATCACATTATGCATCTTATGTCTTCATTTCAAAAGTTAGAACTTTCTGGAATTCCCATGTGTGATGCATTGAAAAGAGCATTTCTTTTTACCTCACTATCAAAGAAGTTTGATGTTTTTAGGTCTGTAAATGAGGCCATTGAAGGGCAATCTTTTGAACAGGCAACATCAAAACTAAGGCAGGAATGCATAATAAATGATTCTGAGGAGATGTGTTCTCAAAGCAAGTCAGAGAGAAATGAAACAAATTTCTTGGCAAAGAACAGAGGAAGGCGGAGCTATGGGAAAACTCCACCCAAGGGCAAGCTGATTTGCTACTCATGTGGAAAGGAGGGACATGTATCTAAATGGTGTAAGGAAACACAAAACACTCCCTCTAGCTCACCTAAGCCAATGGAACTAAAGAATTTTCAAACCAGGAAATGTATGAAGGACAAAGATAAACACAAGGGCTTTCTAATGGCAGAAAAATCTTTGACTATGGTAAATAATAATTCAAATGAAAGTACTTGGATTTTGGATTCAGGGAGCACATGCCATTTAACCAATTGTAAGGATTTCTTTCAGGAAATGTGTCCAGAGGAAGGTATTCTTAAAACAGCAAACGCAGGGACTGCTAAGATCCAAGCAAAAGGTATTGGATTCTTAAAATGCAAAGTGTCTAATGAAGTTAAAGAAATTCCTGTAAGTGATGTCTTGTATATTCCCCAAGCAGTTTGTAATATGCTTAGTGTATCTACATTAGATAAGAAGGGATTTGTGATTCATTTTGAAAACAGTAAGTGCACAATCTCTAAAAATGATGAAGTGTATGCTGAAGCTTTTATGCATAATGATGTTTATAAACTGAGCATTTCAGGTGAAGCCTCACATATGGCGCAAGTAAGGAAGAATGATGGTAAATATAGTCCGGAAATCTGGCACCGCCGCCTGGGACATCGTGATTCTAAGGTGATCCAGGATCTTTACAGTAAGCAACTAGCCACTGGCATTCAGATAAGTGCAGATGCTGGTAAAATGGAGAAATGCATAGACTGTGTTACTCAAAAAGGTGTGAGACCCTCATTTCCTGCATACACAGGAAATAGGAGTAATAAAGTGCTGGACTTAATACACAGTGACTTATGTGGACCGTTTAATATCCCATCATTGGGAAATAACAGATTTGTGCTAATATTCTTGGATGATTTCTCTAGATATTGTGTGGCCTATTTGCTGAAAGAAAAAAGTCAAGTCACAGACATGCTGAAGAAATACGTAGCCATGGTGAGCAATAAATTTGAAAGAAAACCAAAGGTTCTTCAGACCGACAATGGTGGTGAGTTCACTTCACAAAGCATGCGCACATTTCTAGAACAAGAAGGCATTCAACATATCACAACAGTAGCTTATACACCAGAGCAAAATTCTGTTGCAGAGAGAAAATTTAGGTCACTTGTGGAAATGACCAGATGTATGCTGTCAGATAGCAATCTCCCTAAAAGACTATGGGGGGAAGCCATTCTCACAGCAGTGTACCTACAAAACAGAATGCCAACTAAAGGCGCTGAGCGCACACCACATGAGACATGGCATGGTAGGAAGCCAAACCTGTCACACATAAGAACATTTGGAAGTACAGCATATGCTCATGTACCAAAGCAAAGAAGGCATAAGCTGGATTCCACAACAGAAAGGGGCATTTTAGTTGGCTATACTCCAGGACACAAAGGATATAGAATTTTGAATCTGAAAACTGGCATTGTTGGCATAAGACATGTTACATATTTTGATGAAAACAAGAGGGTTGATAAAGGCTGGATTATCCCAGATGAGCCTTATCATCCAGAATATGAAACTAGAACCATAATAGACATGCCAGTGTATATAAATGCCATACCAAGGCAGATGTCTGAAAGCAACTCATCTGTATCTAACGAGGAACAGGCAGAGGAAGCAGACACAGAAAGGATCATTGAAGAAGACAGTACAGTTGGAGAAGGGGAATCAATTGGAGAAGGACTCTCAGATTTAGAGGATGCGGAAAGGTCAGACCAACCTGTTGTCAGACGCTCATCCAGGGAAAACAAAGGTGTTCCACCCCCAAGACTGTCTTACCTAACAAAGTCAGCAGAAGCTCAAGAGCCCTTAACATGGGATGAGATTGAGAAAATGCCAGCAGAAGAAGCTGCTGAATGGCATAAAGCTGCACAAGAAGAAATTGATGCATTGGATAAAAATAATACTTGGATTCTTACAAAATTACCTCCTGGCAAGAAAGCTATAGGATGCAAATGGGTATTCAAGTTAAAAAGGAATGCACAAGGAAAAGTGGAAAGGTATAAAGCCAGATTAGTGGCAAAGGGATATCTTCAAAATATGGAAAAGATTTTGATGAAGTGTTTGCACCTGTAGTGAAACACACGACAATAAGAACACTTCTGAGCATTGCAGTCTCAAAAGGCATGCAAGTCAACCACATTGATGTGAAAACAGCGTTTCTTCATGGAGAAATAACTGAAGACTTGTACATGGAACAACCAACAGGTTTCATAAATACAAAACAAAGACAGCTAGTGTGTAAATTAAACAAAGGTATTTGTGGATTAAAGCAAAGTGCGAAATGTTGGAATGACAAATTGCATGAAATATTGACAAATTTAGGATTTAAGCAAGGTGAAGCAGATAAATGTTTGTACACTAGGTGCACAAATGGACAATATGCATACATTTTAGCTTTTGTTGATGATCTGCTCATTGCAAGCAAAAGTGAGCAAGAGTACAAGGACATTGTAAAATATTTAAACCACAATGTTGAGATAAAAGAACTTGGAAATGTGTCATACTATCTTGGTATAGAAATTGAGAAACAAAATGATGGTTCTTATCTTCTAAGCCAGAAGCAGAAAATAAATGAGCTTATTGAAAGTTTAGGTATGCAAGATGCCCAAGTTGTAAGCACTCCCATGATCACTGATTTTCTGAAGGATGAAACAGTAAGAGAACCTTTACCAGATAACATCCAATATAGATCAGCCATAGGTAAGCTTTTATATCTAGCTACCACATACAGGGCTGATATAGCAAATGCAGTAGGAATTTTGAGCAGAAGGGTCAGCTCACCTACCAAATCAGATTGGACTGCAGTTAAAAGGATGGTAAGGTATTTAAAGGGTACCATTGATTGTAAATTAAAGATTTCAGCCAATAGTAATCCAAAACTAATATGTTACTGTGATTCAGATTGGGCAGGGGATCATTCTGATTATAAATCCACAAGTGGATATGTGTTTATGTATGGAAATGTACAAATTTCATGGGCCAGTCATAAACAAAGTATTGTGAGTCTGTCTTCTACAGAAGCTGAATACGTGGCCGTATCGGAAGCGTGCAGAGAACTGATGTGGATTGAAAAACTTTTGCTGGATTTCGGAATAGCTGAACAGAGACCAATCCAGATAATGGAAGATAATCAGAGCTGCATCCGACTGTCACAGAATGACAAGGTTCAGTCACGCACCAAGCACATCGCAACGAAATACCACAACGTGCGAGAGTTGGCGAAAGAAGGGGTCATCAGTCTACACTATTGTCACACCAGTGAGATGACAGCTGACATCATGACCAAACCGTTACCCAGAGAACGTTTTGTGAATCTGCGTATAAAGCTTGGACTTTGTATGAATAAATAATTGCATGACAGTTATGCATGAGAAGGGGTTTGTTGGAATGTAATTGTATTTTTACATGCATTGCCTGTCACCTATTATTTCTCTGTGATTACTCTGTGTGCCAGTATTTTTTTCTTTTTCAGAGTGATTGATATAGGATGCGTGCGTAATAGCTCTTTCCTATCAGTAATTCTACTTCTTTTGTGAATGTATTTTTTGCTGTAAACAACCTAGACCTATGCTCAGTTATACTGGTATATCAAGTTTTAATAAACCATAAAGTATCTACTCACTCATTCAGCTCCTTGCCACTCCTAATCCCACATCTATTCACTCACATACACCCCACAGCCCCCAATGAGCCACCTAAAAGCAAATCATGCCTTTGTGCAGGGCTTAGAGCATGGACTTTTCAATTTGTAATTTCTAAGTTGTCCAACATTCTTCATAGCAGAGCTGAGTAGTGCCTCAGTTGATGAAACAGCCTGTGTTGTTTGTACATGCAGTTCAAAGTCTGAAGTACAGTTAGCTTGAATCACATCAGAGGTAGTTTATTTTCACTGTTAATTAGAAACTATCCATATATGCCAAGCAATGAATAAACTGATCTACCTTAAATCCCAACCTGATGCAACTTTATACTTTCAATAAGTTGGAGAACAACATCTGACCCACCCATCTCCTAGTAGAAAAGTGGAATAGTCAATATGGCTTGTATCCTTCTTCCACCATGTCCAGCAACCCTCCTCTCCCCTTCCCTCCATCCAGCAACCCTCCTCTCCCCTTCTTCCACCATGTCCAGCAACCCTCCTCTCCCCTTCCCTTCATCCAGCAACCCTCCTCTCCCCTTCTTCCACCATGTCCAGCAACCCTCCTCTCCCTTCCCTCCATCCAGCAACCCTCCTCTCCCCTTCTTCCACCATGTTCAGCAACCCTCCTCTCCCCATCCCTCCATCCAGCAACCCTCCTCTCCCCTTCTTCCACCATGTGCAGCAACCCTCCTCTCCCCTTCCCTCCATCCAGCAACCCTCCTCTCCCCTTCTTCCACCATGTCCAGCAACCCTCCTCTCCCTTCCCTCCATCCAGCAACCCTCCTCTCCCCTTCTTCCACCATGTGCAGCAACCCTCCTCTCCTCTCCCATCTGCCCTGTTTCCTTCCTGCCCCCCCCCCCCGCCCCGCCGTACCTTTAAATATTAGTTTTGCTGGAGTCGCGGGCAGCCGGCATTGAAGACATCGGCAGGCTTACGCCGGTTCCAGCAGCCTTCCCTTCCCTCGTTGCAAGTCAGATGATGGCTCCGCCCTCTTCTGACGTATTTCCTGTTTCTACGAGGGCGGAGCCATCATCCGACTTGCAACGAGGGAAGGGAAGGCTGCTGGAACCGGCGTAAGCCTGCCGATGTCTTCAATGCTGGCTGCCCGTGACTCCAGCAAAACTGTAATATTTAAAGGTACGGCGGGGGGCGGGGCAGTGGCGGGCTGGGGAGGCAGATGCGGGATCGGAGCTCAGCCTGCTCCCTCCGCTCCGCTGCCTCCACTGCTGGGTGGGCCTGAACCAAAACTGGGTGGGCCTGGGCCCACCCAGGCCCACCCATGGCTACGCCCCTGGTCTTCAAGCAGAAAGACCAGCTTCTGGAAGACTGGCAAAACAATACAAATCCACAATGGAAACGAAAACGGGAGAGGGTCATGTGATGACGTGGAGCTAAGCGGATGCCTCTGAAACCGGCTCCGACCCAAAAGCCTACAAATCTGCTAAATTACCCACAATATATCCTTGTAGTGAACCCCAAGTAGGAAGACTGGGAGACTGGAAGGCGAGGGCAGTGCAGAGAGAGATCGTGGGATCCATTTTACTGGGCAAAAGATGGGAATGCCCGCTAAGATCCTGCAGGGGAAGAAGAGTGCCTGTGCTGCGCAACCAAAGATGACGGCGGTTCCTGAGATGGTAATGGTGGGAATGATGCCGTCAGAACTGGTGAGAGATTTGGCGCAGCAGATCTCAGCGATGCTGGAGGAAAAGTTGTCCAAATTGCAGGCATCTGTAGATCAGATCCGCGAGACCTTAGAGCATCAAAGCGCCCGCTTGCAGCAAATGGAGGAAAGAATATCACAGTGTGAAGACGTGGCTGAAGGCATGGGTGGCAGAGTCGCAGTGCTTGAACGGAAGTGTGAACAACTAGCACAGAAAGCGGACGACCTTGAAAACCGGAGCAGGCACAACAACCTACGGATGGTGGGAGTCTCTGAGTCGGTTAAAGCGATGGAGCTCCGGAAGTTCGTGGAGCAGTGGCTTCCCACACAGTTGGGCCTAGAACTGGACGGACACCCCTTGCAAGTGGAAAGAGTCCATAGAGTGAGAGCAGCACGTGCCAACAATAGCAGGTTGCGACAAGTGGTGGCCAAAATATTAAATTATAAGGACAAGGAAGCAATCTTGCAAGCGTATAGAGGCAAGCCGGGACTCGAATATGAAGGGGAGAAAATTCTGCTTTTCCAAGATTACTTGACCCGTTGTGTCAGACCAGCGGAAGCTAATGGGACGCCATTGCAAACGATTATACAACAAGGGAATATGGTTTGCTCTGCTATACCCAGCAAATGTTCGAGTACTACATGATAACAAAACTTTGTATTTTAGCGAACCTGCAGATCTGGAAGCATTTGTAGAAAGACTGAAATGAGGAGAGGAATTACGGACTGGATTTGTTACTCCTGGATTACCTGCAAGGCTGGTGGAGGTCGGAAGGGTGGTGTGCGAACCCAGCTAATAGACATCAAGAGCATCCAAGTTAGCGGCTGGCGAGGGTGGACGTGTTACCAGCTGAAGAGGCGCGTGACCTCGACATTGTGTGGGAACCTGGTATCCTCGTAGTTGTGAACAACAGTATACAGACTATGTATGCCATGAAAGTTAGCATTTTAAGTTGGGGTTCACTTTAGTTTGGTTCTCTTTTCTGTTGGGGTGATAAATGTTTGCATTTTTCATGCTGTTAAACTTCTCACTTCCGCTAGTAAGGAAGTTCACGGGGGAACAGTACGGAGAACGCACGGAAGGACATGGGAGGAGGAGACCAGGAGAGTTGGTGATGTGAAGGGGGGGAGTGAGTGTTGAGAACTGTTACGATCAAGGGGTATGTTTGAATTAGTGGGGAAGTGTGCATCGGGGTGTCGAGGATTGGGGAGGGGGCGGGGGTAGAGAAGAGGGATTTGGGGGAGGGAGGGGGAGGAGGGGGAGGGGGTTATCTAGGTCCTGGAGTCGAATAGCAACGGGAAAATATGGTGGACAAGAGGGTTACAATGAAGAGAGCAAGGATTGTATGTTTTGGCTGAGGCCAGGTGAGAGTGAAAATGTACTGGGAGCTCGGCTGGGAGGTTCCCAGGAAACAACAATGAGATATGTCAGTGATGCCTGGCCGAGCAAAGAACTGAATGACTAGTTTAAAAATAGTGTCGTTGAATGTCAACAGCGTGCACTTCCTAATAAAGCGCGCTAGAATACTACAAGCACTTAGGAGACAGAAAGCTGATGTAGCCTTGATACAGGAAACACATTTAAGTAGACTAGAACATCTTAAACTAAAAAGGGATTGGGTAGGTGATATATATTTTGCAGCTTATAACGGGAGATAACGAGGGGTAGCCATATTGATCCAAAAGACAGTTGCGTTTAGTCTACATAAACTGTACCAAGACCCAGAGGGGCAATTCATTATAGTGGCAGGCTCCTTGCAAGGCGCTAAGGTGGGGCTATGCAGTGTTTATGCGCCTAATGTCTACGCTCACAAGTTCTTTACATTATTGACAGCTAAATTAGTGCCACTTGATGATTATCAGCTTATTATAGGGGGAGACGTCAATATAACAAGTGATCCCTCAACAGATTGTAAGCCCCCAAAGAAGGTGAGAAGAGACCATGATGAGAGAGGGGTGAACTTGGTAATGAGGGACTTGGAGTTAGTAGACATTTTGCACCTTCAGCACTTAGATGAATATGATTACACTTTTTTCTCCCACTCACATGGAGTTCACTCGCGTCTTGATTACTTGCTGGTGTCCCACTCAGTGAGTTTGATAACAGTTCAAATGGGAATTGGAGAGCCAGATGTCTCTGACCATGCCCCAGTGTGGGCGGAATTGAAATGTGGGGGAAGGGATAGGACGGCTCGTTGGCAGATGAATCCGGCGATATATCAGAGCAGGGAATTTTGCACTTATTTGTGACAGAGTTGGATGGATTATATAACGGACAACGAAGCACAGTCGGTGAGCCCACAAATACTGTATACTGGGAGGCTGCAAAGGCAGTGCTACGTGGTAAAATTATTTCTTATGCTGCAAAGCACAACTCAGAGCCCTCACGATGAAGTTAAGAGAGGCCCTCCGAGGGTAACAAGAAGGTATACATTCAGTGTAGGAAAGAGATATATAATATCAAGTTGTATAAATATAAGCTTCATCAATGGGACAATAAAACAGGCAAGTTATTGGCGGCTTTGGTGAAACAAAACCGGGGGAAAAAGTTTAACAGTAAAATACAAGATGGGGGGGGGGGGGGAGAAGATAACAATAGAGCACAAAGCGATTCAGAGGGAGTTTGTGAGTTATTATTTGTCACTTTATAAGGAGGGCTCGTTTTCGGAGGATAAGTGTAAGGACTTTTTGGAGGAGGTGGGTCTTACCACTTTGACGGAGGACCAACAGAGAATGCTGAGTGCACTACTGCAGGGGAGTGAGGTTCAGTGAGTTATCAAGCGATTGAAATTGGCTAAAGCACCAGGCCCAGATGGGTTGGGGTGGAATATTAGAAAATCTTGCAAGACATGATACTACTGCCTTTTATAGCCATGTGTGATGAAGTAAAGGATACGGGTAGTATGGGACAGGTATTAAACCATGCTCATATTGCAGTCCTCCCAAAGCCTGGGAAAGATGAGGAATTGGTAGGCTCTTATAGACCAATTTCGTTGCTGAATCAAGATGTAAAGATATTGGCGGCAGTTCTGGCGGACAGATTGGGACAGGTGGTTCCCTGTCTGGTCCACTCTGATCAGGTAGGCTTCATCAAGGGGAGATTTCCGTCGGCTAATATTTTGAAAGTTGGCCGAGCTCTGCTTGAGGGGAGAGGGAGACCCGGGGATGCAATTTTGGTCAGCCTGGATGCCGAAAAAGCCTTTGATAAGGTGGTATGGGAGTACCTGTTTTGGATAATGGGGCGTTTCGGCACTCAGGGTGATTTTTTGAGATGGGTTCGAGCTTTATATAGTAAACCAACAGCACAAATAATCATTAATGATTCTCTAACGGAGGTGTTCTTCTTAAAGGGAGGGACCAGGCAGGGTTGCTGTTTATTCTCTCATTGGAACCGTTGGCAGCAAGAATAAGGCAGGAGGCAGTGCTGAAAGGCCTAAAAGTGGGGGGGGAGAAGAATATAGAATCAATTTATTTGCAGATAATATGCTGCTGCTGATGGATGAGGGTCATGTACATTACCGATAGTTATGGCCATTATTCGGAGCTTTGGGGAATTCTCGGGTCTTAGCAACAATTTTGAGAAGTCAGAAGCACTGCCCATTAGCGAGCCATGTGATAGTAAGGCATTGCAGAATTTTCCTCTGAAGTGGACAACTGAAGGTATTAGATATTTAGGGGTTTGTTTAAGTGCACACCAGACATGGGTCCTTGGCCACCTTTAAATCTAGACTGAAAGCCCACCTCTTTAACATTGCTTTTGACTCGTAACCACTTGTAACCACTCGCCTCCACCTACCCTCCTCTCTTCCTTCCCGTTCACATTAATTGATTTGATTTGCTTACTTTATTTATTTATTTTTTTGTCTATTAGATTGTAAGCTCTTTGAGCAGGGACTGTCTTTCTTCTATGTTTGTGCAGTGCTGCATACGCCTTGTAGCACTATAGAAATGCTAAATAGTAGTAGTAGTACATGGGTATTCAAGAGGAATGTGATAGACTGATTGGAAGAGGTTAAAAAGCTGTGCCATAACTGGAAAGATCTGCCGTTGAACTTTCTGGGATGGATAGCTTTGATTAAAATGGTGGTATTGCCTAAGCTTTTATATCCCTTACAAATGCTCCCATTATGGGTGCGGAAAGCGGAAGAAAGTCTGTATGGGAGTGTGATAAGCACCTTTATATGGCATGCAAAGCGCCCTCGGATAGCCTTTGTTAAGCTCACTTATGGTCGAAAGCAGGGAGGCCTTAGGCTACCAGACTTACGAATTTATAATGTGGCAGCGTTAATGCGGTGGATTCATGAATTGATTTCAGGGAAGGGTTTCTATGCCTTTATTGGCTTTTGGGAGAGCTGGTGTAGCCCGAATTATCCATTCACTGTCTTAGAGTCTTGGGTGGTACAAGGGGCTAGAAAGATAGTGGAGAATCCATATGTGGTGGCTCTACAGCTGGCCTGGAGGTGGTGGAGAGGGCATGGTGGAGCGGTTAAAGGGGCCAGACCGTTTTTGCCGCTAGTGAGGAATTTGGCTTTTCCTGCAGGGATTGGAACGTCGGTATTTAAAGGCTGGTGAGATGTAGATTCATAGGTCAGTTTCAGAAAGCAGGGGAAGACCCGTTCCCAACATTTGAAGTGGCCAAAAATGAGTTGCAGATCTCTGGCTCCCAATTTTTTGCTTATCTCCAGGCGAGAGATTATGTTCTGAGTGTGGAACGAAGGAGTCGGACAGCAGTGCGCTTTACACAATTGGACCAAGTATTTTTGCAGATGCCGCCACACTTTAATAAACTAGCACAGTGGTGCCAAGAGATCAGAGACTATCATAAAGGGCAGCACATATCACATCTAGCAGAACTCTGGAGCAAGGATGTAGTAGAGGATGTCTCAGTGGACCAGCTAGGTGCGGTTTTTGGGAACCTGCATAAGATAACCCCAAATGCATCACTGCAGGACATACAGTATAGAATTCTTTACAGAGTACATATCACTAAAGAAAGGGGAAAGGCTCTGGGGATGTGGGAAGATGCAGTCTGCAATAAGTGTGGGAGTGGTGTGGGCATGTTTCTGCATTCTTTTATGGAATGCCCATCCTTGCACGCATTGTGGGCCGGTGCGCTGAGCGCCATTGAGGACATTTTGCAGTGTACAGTGGAATGGAAGTACTCAGTCACAGTGATGGGATGTGGGGAATCACTCAGAGAACAGGGGTTAGGGGTAGCCCAGTGCAAATTTGTCTTGCTGGCGATGGTATTAATTAAGAAATGTATTCTGCGAGTATGGATTGACGCAGAACCCCCCTCTCTGGATGCGTGAAAGAACTGTATGATGGAGATGGCTAAATGGGTAATTGCAGCACAAAAATGTTCTGTTTCGTTGGGCAGGCATCAGTATCGAGACATATGGGGGAGAGTGCTTTCCTTGTTCTTACCGCAGGGTCTTGTCTCTGGAAAGCCAGGATGGAGTGTTGTATGGATAGCAAGTAGGGGAGGGTAAAAGGGGGGGGAAGGGGGGATAGGGAGGGGGGAGGGGGAAAGGGAGAAGAGTGGTTGCGAGGGGGGGAAGGGGGAGGGCAGGGGGTAACTTAAGGGGGAGGGGAGTTAACGATATAAAAGATATGAAGTTCGGTATGACCATGTAACTAGATATATCAAAGCATGGCTCTGTATCAATGTAGAAAATGCAATGTTTTGTGAGTACTGCATAAGGTTTGTATTTGACTTCATACAATAATAAAGATATTTTCAAAAAAAGAAAAAAAGGAAACGAAAACGGGCGGGAAAGGCTGAGGAGGTAGAAGATGCTCTTCTTCGGTGGTTTTCTTGAGTCAGGAGCAGACAGTTTCCTGTCTGTGGTCCACTGCTTATGGAGAAAGCTAACCAGCTAGCTGAAAGTCTTGGACTAACTGAATTCAAAGCCACTGTTGGATGGTTGGAAAGATGGAAGGAGAGGAACAACATAAAATTCAAGAAACAGCATGGTGAGAAACAAGACGCTGATGGCTTTGGTGCTGAAAATTGGGTTGTTTCAGTTCTTCCTACCATCTTGAATGAGTTTGCACCTCGTGACATTTTCAATACTGACGAAAACGGTCTCTCCTGGCGAATGATTATTGATGGAACCCTTGCATTCAAACATGCCGAAACTACTGGAGGTAAAACGTCGAAGGACCGACTGACGATCCTCTTTTGCTGCAATATGGATGGGAGTGAGAAGTTGGAACCCCTCGTCATTGGAAAGAGCAAACAGCCCCATTGCTTCAAGAAAGTTAAGTGACTTCCTGTGCCATACGAGGCTAACGCAAATTCATGGATGACTGGGGAAATTTGGAAGCAGTGGCTAAAGAAGTTAGACACTAGAATGCGGGCACAAAGGCATCAGATTTTGATGCTTAGTGATAATTGTGCTGCACACAGGGATGATGTCAGGCTGTCTAACGTCAAGGTGGTCTTCCTGCCACCAAACACTACCTCTCTGATCCAACCTATGGATCAGGGCATAATAGCCAATTTCAAACAACATTATCGGCCTCTTGTGCTACGTCGTCTGATGAGCATTATGGATGACCAGACTGGCAAGGATAAACGTGCTGTTGAACTGGCTCGTAATCTATCACTGTTGGATTCCCTACATATGCAGAAAGAAGCCTGGAATCATGTTACACAGGCAAGGTTTGTTAAGGATGTGGAGAGGGATAAAACAGATGCAGCTGTTGCAAACGTGTCAGATGAACAGGTTATTGACATCCCAGCCAGTGTTACTGAAGAGGAGTTTCATCGCTACATAGCTGTTGATTACGATCTACAAACAGCTGAAGACAGCACTGATGTGGATATATGCGCCTACACACAGGCAACAATGGCTGATGATGAAACAGAGGATGAAATGAGCAGTGAGGCACTTGCTGACGAAATTCAACAACCTCCACCTGTCACTTTTGCAAGAGCGCTGGAGAGTCTCAACACCATGTGGGCCTATCTGGAAGCCACTGGATGTCAGTGCTATGACAGTTTTTACCGTCTGGCAGATGTAGTCTATGGAACTCACAGACCCATTAGTGTACAGAGGACTATAACTGATTACTTCAAGTACGCCTAATGTCAGTTAACGGAGACTGTATACTGTACGTATAATAATAAACAGTACTCTACATATGTTTATCAGATGTCAAGCTTCTTTGGGTCACAACGGTTAAGTGCACGCTCCGGTTAACTGCATGCATTTATTTGGTCCCAGACCCTTGCACTGAGTGGATTGCAGTCATACAAAGAGGACCCTATCAGGCCTATTTTTGAAAGAGATGGACGCCCATCTTTCGACACAAATCGGAAGATGGGCATCCTTCTCCCAGGGTTGCCCAAATCGGCATAATCGAAAGCCAATTTTGGGCATCCCCAACTGCTTTCTGTTGCGGGGACGGCCAGAGTTCCCGGGGGCATGTCGGAGGCGTAGCGAAGGCGGGACTTTGGCGTGCCTAACACATGGGCGTCCTTGGCCAATAATGGAAAAAAGAAGGGTGTCCCTGATGAACACTTGGCCGACTTTACTTGGTCCTTTTTTTTTTACGACCAAGCTACAAAAATGTGCCCTAAATGACCAGATGACCACCAGAGGGAATCGGGGATGACCTCCCCCTACTGCCCCAGTGGTCACTAACCCCCTCTCACCCTAAAAAAAATGTTAAAATATTTTTTCCAGCCTCTATGCCAGCCTCAAATATCATACCCAGATCCATGACAGCAGTATGCAGGTACTGCAGTGCACTTCAGGCAGGCGGACCCAGGCCCATCCCCCCCTACCTGTTAAACTTCTGGTGGTAAATGTGAGCCCTCCAAAACCCACCACAAACCCACTGTACCCACATCTAGGTGCCCCCCTTCATCCCTAAGGGCTATGGTAGTGTTGTACAGTTGTGGGGAGTGGGTTTTGGGGGGGGGGGTTGGGGGGCTCAGCACACAAGGTAAGGGAGCTATGCACCTGGGAGCTTTTTCTCAAGTCCACTACAGTGCCCCCTAGGGTGCCCAGTTGATGTCCTGGCATGTGAGGGGGACCAGTGCACTATGAATGCTGGCTCCTCCCATGACCAAAGGGCTTGGATTTCGTGGTTTCTGAAATGGGCGTCCTCGGGTTCCATTATCACCGAAAATCAGAAACAACCATCTCTAAGGTCGACCTAAATGTTGAGATTTGGGCGTCCCCAACCATATTATCGAAATGAAAGATGGCCGCCCATCTTGTTTCGATAATACAGGTTTCCCCGCCCCTTCATGGGGACGTACTGCAAGGACGCCCTCAGGAAAACTTGGGCGCCCCGTTTCGATTATGCCCCTCTGAGGGAACAGGGAATCCTCTTCTTCCCTTCTGAGATACTGTGGAGAAAGAAGAGACTGGGCTACATATGTGTTTTCCAGCAAGGCAACCTGGGCTATGTTCATATGCTGGTGGATCCAGAAATAGCTACTGAGTTGAAGAAACTTTGCCATCTAAATTTACAGGTTTATGAGGACCAAGTACAACTCAGTTGATATAAATTTCTAAGACCTGCATCAGAATCTTAGAGCACCTGAGTCTCAGAGCAGCTGCAACCAAGAACTGTACTGTAAATGAACTTATTTGAACTTTACTCATCAGCTACCAAAAGTAGTAGACTTAAGGGAGGAGAATTGTTCGTTCTCTGGGATTTGGAGTAGGAGTATAAAGAACCAGAAACATTGTAAATTCAGTTATTACTTGTTGCGTTTGTCATGTGCCTGCCTCTGCCACATTGTTCATGTTTTTCCAAGGAACTGCCTTCAGTAAACAACTGGTTATGAGCCAGCAGTCTTGAAGTTGACTGAATTATTTTGAGAGTGGAGGAAAGGGGAGAGAGTGAGAAGTGCTTACGGCCCCCTGGAGGGTTCCAGTTCTGGCCCTGATCCCAACCAAATAAATACTGTTTATGTAAGGAAGTTATATAGACTCTGGGTATAGTATAGGCAGTCATCTACGAATGACCCATATATGATAAGAAATTTCCATTCATTTGATTCAATTCATAGTTTAAAAAAAACTATAGAAGCTCAAAGGCAACATTCAATCTGCTAATAGGAGAGGACGAGTAGCATGCAGTGATATTTATAACAGGGGATTCAGTAAAAGTGCCGAACAACAAGAAGGATGCAGCAACCCCAAGCAGTACTTCCCCCCCCCCCCCCTCACAAAACAGCAGGAGGAGCTCAGCAGCCCCAGCTCCAGCAAGAACACAAAGAGAAGCTTGGTGGGCCCAACCTAACATCCCCTACTCCAACAAAATCAAGAGGGGCATGGTGACCTCAACATAATAGTTCCCACCTCCAGTGGAGATAGTTGGACTCAGTGACCCCAGCAAAACACCACCCATATCACTTCATAACCCTCTTTTTGCCTGTAAACTATACTTAGCAATTTCTTCCTCTCCCTCTCTCTCTTATCCCTTACATTTCCCTCACTCTTGACTCCCATTCCTTCATGCAAGTTCCCCTGCTCCTTCCCTCCTCTCTTCCCCAACCTCTTACTTCCTCCACCTTCTCTTCTCCTCCTTTTGCTATACCCCCTTCTTCTGATCCTAACCCCACCTATACTATCCTCTCTGCCCTTATCCCTTTACTCTTCCCTCCTTGTCCCCTGAACTTCCTTCACTCTGCCCACCACCCCTCCTTTTACCCCACTTCCATTCTTTCAATCCTTCCCCCTGCCCTAACCCCATCTCTCTTCCCCCATTCCATCCTATACTGTCCAACCTGTACACCCCAAACCCTTCCCTCTGTGCAACGTTTTGCCTCCATTCCTTCTTTCTTACCATTCCAAGAACCAGCCCCATACTGCATTAATCATTTTGTGTCCCACTGACTCTCCTTCTCTGTTTCCTCTCTAAACTCCCTAAACTCCCTTCTCGCTCCCATACACCTGACCAGGCCAAAAAAAGGTACTGGACCTAGAAGGTCCATTCTTCTCCTACCACCATGATGATGATTACCCATCTTTCATCCTTCAATGACCTGTGGAGATGTTGTAGTTGTGTGTGTGGAGGGACGGGGGGAAGCTATAAGGGAAATACTGCCTCCTGCTGCTTCTCAAGGATCAGCTTGCCTAGGGTTGTCAGTGTTTGGAAAGATAAAAACCAACCACCTGTCACACCCATGCACTTCTCCTGCCCCCACCAAAATGACTGCAGCTAGAGCAGCAGGATTCAGTGCCTGAAGGCCATATTGATGACTAGGGGAAGGGGGAAGTAGAAGAGGTCGCCCTTTACAGTATTAAAGCCAAACAAATTCTGCATCCAAGTTCCAAGTTTATTAGGAACTTATTCCTGCCCATCAAAGATGACTGAGCAGGTTACAATAAAATAATTAAAAACTGGGAGCAGTGCATTGATAAGCAACTGTTAGGAAGGAGGGAGGAACTAAAATCATAATAGAAAAAAAGAATAGAAAAAAGAAACTATACCATCTCGTGAACAAACTACTAGACACAACACCAGTTACCACAACCAACACTGACATCCCATCTGCAGACAACCTTGCTAAATATTTCAATGAAAAAATCAGAAACCTATGCAAAACCCTACTTCAGAACAACATGGACATAGAAAACTTCATTAATGGTCTAGACCTAATCCCTGGTGAATACCCTGCTGACCGAATATGGTCAAATTTCGCTCTACTCACCGCTGACACAGTTACCCAGGTGATTAAACAATACTCAAACAGCCACTGTCAACTGGACACCTGCCCCAGCTACCTAATACGATCTGCCCCCCAACGCTTCATAATAGATCTCACATCCCACTTAAACTTCATGTTACAACAGGGTATATACCCTCAAGAAAAAGGCAACATCCTGCTTACCCCAATACCAAAAGACACCAAGAAAAAAACAAATGATATTACCAACTACCGTCCAGTAGCTTCTATCCCTTTAGTAGTCAAACTCATGGAAGGACTGGTGACCAAACAACTCAAAGACTACATAAACAAATTCACTATACTACATGAGTCACAATCAGGATTTTGACCCCTACACAGCACCGAAACAGTACTACTTACTCTCCTAACCAAATTCAAGCAGGAAATAGCAACAGGCAAGGCCATTCTCCTCCTCCAATTTGACGTCAAGTGCATTTGACATGGTCAACCACAATATACTGCTAAGACTCCTAGAATACTTCGGAATCAGTGGTGGCACTCTGAATTGGATTAAGGACTTTCTAACCACAAGAACGTATCACATGAAATCAAAAACAAATATATCGCCATCGTGGAAACCAGGCTGCAGAGTACCGCAGGGTTCATCACTATCACCGATCCTCTTCAACCTCATGATGACCCCACTAGCCAAGGCCCTATCCACCCAAGGCCTCATCCCATTTATCTACGCTGATGACATTACATACAAACATGATCTGGCGGAAATCACCAACGAAATCAAACTAAGCTTAAACATCATGAACTCATGGGTAAATGCATTCCAACTAAAACTCAATACAGAAAAAACACACTGTCTCATCATCTCATCCCAATGCAATACATACAAACCCACAAACATTAACACCCCAGGATACACCCTTCCTGTCTCAGACAGCCTGAAAATTCTCAGAGTAACAATCAACCGTAACCTATCACTAGAGACCCAAGCAAAATCCACCATAAAGAAAATGTTTTTCTCAATGTGGAAACTCAAACTCGTAAAACCATTCTTTCCAAGGGAAATATTTTGTAACCTGGTTCAGTCCATTGTATTAAGCCATGCAGATTACTATAATGGAATCTATGTGGGATGCAAGGATCAAATCTTAAAGAAACTTCAGACCGCCCAAAATACAGCAGCCAGGCTTATATTTGGAAAAACACATTCTGACAGTGCCAAACCACTCAGAGAAAAACTGCACTGGCTACCAATCAAAGAACGCATCACTTTCAAAATCTGCATGACTGTTCACAAAATTATTTACGGCGAGGCACCAGGATACATGACAGACCTCATTGACCTGCCAACCAGAAACATCACAAAATCTGCACGATCATATCTAAACCTCCACTACCCAAGCAGCAAAGGACTCAAATACAAATCCACCTATGCAACCAGCTTTTCCTACCTAAGCGCACAACTATGGAACTCACTGCCAAAAGCAGTAAAGCATACGCTCGACCACCTACATTTTCGGAAAGCACTAAAGACAGACTTGTTCAGAAGAGCATACCCCACTGACCCAACATAAAAATACCGGTCACTTGCGACACAATATAACCAAAGACCGTAACGGACATTACGTGACTCTTCTTCCCCCTTTCCCTCTCTAAGTTCCCTCCAACTATCTCCTACCATACATATACCTCATTATACCACAATGTCACTTTGTATTCATTCATACTATGTATTTGTTCAAACCGTAACTGGCTAATGCCATTAACAGTTACTGTATATGTAAGCCACATTGAGCCTGGAAAAGGTGGGAAAATGTGAGGCACAAATGTAACAAATAATAATAATAATAGAAAAGAAGAAGAGAGGGAAACACTAGAGGGAGGAGAATTTGTATCTTCCAGAACACTGCCCACGTCAACTGCATAAAAATAAGAAGTAACTAGCCGTATGCATCCAAAAATAAAAACGTTTTCAAATCTGTCTTAAATTTGATTAAATAGGGCGATAAACGTAGGTGAGATGGTAATTTATTCCAAAGTTCAGGACCTTGGACTGGAAAGATAGACTGTCTTTCACGAAAAGATGGAATTACCAATTGATTTTGTTGGGCTGATTGAAGTATTCCTGAAGGACAGTATGGGGTTATAAATCAAGAGAGAGAAGCTGGTTCACCTGAGGAATGGATTTTGTAAACAAGGAGCAGTATTTTGTAAATTATACGATGGGTCAGGGCAGCCAATGTGCTTCTTTCAGAAGCAGGGTAACATGATCATATTTACAATGTCCAGTATAGCTGTATTTTATACTAATTGTAAGTGACACAGATCTTTGATACAAAGAATTACAATAGTTGAGCTGACTAATCACTAACGCGAGTGTACGAGAATATTAATGGATGGAGGATACAAGAGTGTTTTGATAGACTGAATAATGCAAAGTTTGAATACTGATTTTTTTGACTACTGATGAAATTTGAGGAATAAAAGAGAGATCTGAATCAATAGGACCCCCAGAATTTTAACATTCTGAACCAGAGGAACTACACTAGAACAAAGTCTGATTGAACCTACCACTGTTACAAGAGGAAGGTTTATTAGGATTTATTAGATTCAACACAAGTTTATTTTCAACTGGTGACTTTTGCAAGTCTGATATTAATGTGATGTATATTAATAGTTTGTAGGATCTTGAGTACATAAGATCTGTATATCATCAGCTTAAAAAAAAACGGGTAAACTCCAAACATTGGAGAAGTATTAAAAATGGTGAGAGAAAGAGACTGAAAAGAGTGGGTGCTAAAAATGAATCCTGCAGATCTCCACAGGGAAGTGAAAAGGAAGTTGAAATTTTGTCATTCCACTGAACTGTATAGGAATGATCAGATAAATAAGATGCAAACCATTGAAGAGCAGTGTCTCCTAAACCTAACTGTTGAAGTGTGATCTATAAGGTCAAATGCTGCTTTGAGATCAAGTGATAACAAACGAACTGAAATCGTGTGATCCAGATGATATCCTATGTAAGTTGTGAGTCCAAGAAGGGATGTTTCAGTATTATGGTGTGACCAGAATCCTGTTTGATTAGGATGGAGAATCAATGTTTTATCCAAAAAATCTTGAAGTTGTTAAAGGACGATATTTTCAACAATTTTGGCTATGAATGGAACGTTAGCAATCGAGCAATAATTATTACATTCTTCTTGCGGTTGTAACTTATCTTTGATTCTAGGCCTAATTGTGGCCTGCTTCCAAAAAGGAGGAAAATAGCCTTGTTTGAGGCTTTTTGATAACATGGAATGAATAAATGGAGAAAACGAAGTTGAAAATTTTTTAATAAAAAAAGAGGGAATAACATCTGAAGAAGCAGAGGTCAATCTTATGCTAGAAATAGTGGTAGTGAGACTCAAGATTGATGGCAATGACAATTTCTGCAAAGTTCTACAAGGAAGTGAACTAAGAGATGTAGGAGAATCGGTTTGAGTTGTTGGTCCACTTAAGGGGTCCAGCAATAGTAGAACGTAAATCAAGAACCTTCTTCTCAAAATAGAACGATAACTTCTGGGCTGTAGGTATAGTAGTAGTAGTCAAGGGTTTATGAACTCTGGCAGTTAGAGTAGTCAGCATTTTATATAAAGCAGCTGAATTAGGGGCTTTGGATCTCATATCATATAGATGGATGCTGCTGATCTAAAGGTAGATAGTATTCTGGGTATGCTGGCATCGCCAGTGACGCTCAGTTTTCCTAAGCTGCTGCTTCAAATGAGTTAGAACAGGGGTGTACCAAGGTTGTTTAACACAACAATGGGTAGAGTTTAATTTCTGTAGAGATGGACAAATGTCATCCAATGCTTTACAAATTTGATTATCCCAATTCTGTGCTTGAGTGTCTACAGGTAAATGAGAGAAAGTGGAAAGATCTAATTGGGACTGTTGCAAAAGCAATTGTGAAGTAAGGTTGCTGAAATTTCTAGGAGTAGGTGGCTTTTGTTCAGAGCAAATTAAAGTCTTAATAGTACATGTAATAGTAATTAAGACATGATCAGTCCAAGGCAGTTGAAACAAACCCAAATCATTTAGATACAGCAAAGAACCAGCAGGAGAGAGGACAGTGGCAGCAGCAGCAGCGATTCCCATAGGCTGCCCTGCCAACGGCACTGGCCTCTTTTCCCTACTGCGGTCCGCCTCTTGATGTAACTTCCTATTTCCTCAGAGGCGGGACGCAGTAGAGCGAAGAGGCCGGTGCCAGCGGCACCGCAGCAGGGCAGCCTATGGGAATCGCTGTCACTGCTGCCTTTTAGAAAAGAAAAAATGTTAAACACGGGAAAGAGGGTTTAGGAGGGAAGGAGAGAGTGCAACTCCTTGGAGAGTGCCACCTGAGGCTCCCGCCTCAGATGGCCTAATGGTAGGGCCACCACTGGTTAGAGCAAATTGCAATGGGCCGCCCTAGCTCTAACCAATAAGCTGGTTGATGTAGTGTATCTAGATTTTCAGAACCTTATGAGAGACTCCTGAGAAAATTAGAGTCATGGGATAGGAGGCAAGGTTCTGGTGTGGATTAGGAATTGGTTATTGGTCAGAAAACAGAGGGTAGGGTTAAATGGTCAGTTCTCTTAATGGAGGAGGGTGAACAGTGGAATGCTGTAGGGATCAGTACCGGGACCAGTGCTATTTAACACATTTATAAATGATATGGAAATCAGAATGACAAGTGAGGTGATTAAATTTGCAGATGACACAAAACTATTCAAGGTTGTTAAAACACAAGTGGACTGTGAAATATTGCAAGAAGACCTTAGGAAACTGGAAGACTGGGCATCCAAATGGCAGATGAAATTTAATGTGGACAAATGCAAGGTGATGCACATTGGAAAGAATAATCCGAATCATAGTTACCTGATTCTAGGCCTACCTTGGGGGTCAGTACTCAAGAAAAATATCTAGGTGTCATTGTAGATAATACGCTGAAATCTTCTGCTAAGTGTGTGGCGTCAGCCAAAAAAGCAAACAGGATGCTAGGAATTATTAGGAAAGGGATGGTGAATAAGACTGAAAATACTATAATGCCTTGACTACACCTTGAGTACTGTGTTCAGTTCTGGTCGCTGTATCTCAAAAAGATATAGCGGAAATAGAAAAGGTTCAAAATACAGCAACCAAAATGATAAAGGGGATGGAACTCCTCTCGTATGAGGAAAGGCTAAAGAGGTTAGGGCTTTTCAGCTTGGAAAAGAGACGGACGAGGGGAAATATGATTGAGGTCTACAAAATTCTGAGTGGTGTAGAATGAGTAGAAGTGAGTCAATTTTTTTACTCATTCCAAAAGTACAAAGACTAGGGGACATGCAAGGAAGTTACATGAAAATACTTTTTAAAACAAATAGGAGGAAATATTTTTTCACTCAGCTAATAGTTAAGCTTTGGAACTCTTTGCCAGAGAATGTGGTAACAGCAGTTAGCGTATCCGGGTTAAAAAAAAAAGGTTTGGAGAAGTTCCTGGAGGAAAAGTCCATAGTCTGCTATTGAGACAGACATGGGGAAGCAACTGCTTGCCCTGGGATTTGTACTATGGAATGTTACCATGATTTGGGTTTCTGCCAGGTTCTTGTGACCTGGCTTGGCCACTGTTGGAAACAGGATGCTGGGCTAGATGGACCATTGGTCTTATCCGGTATGGCTACTCTTAAGTTCACTTCCTGTTGCAAAGCATCCTATATGTCCATGCATTTCACTTTGAATCAGTGACTTATACTCTTTTAAACCAAGGTCAGCCTTAGTTTCTTGAACCCATCCAAGACACATCCCTCTCCATAAGGGTCCCAGCAGGCTCATGCTTTCCCCAACAACAATATTTATTAACTCCTAACTCCTCCCCTACTGCCATTCAACAACCAGGAACATTTTCCCACGAACACTCCCTTTGGGGCTGGACTTCTCATACCTCTATTACCAACCAACTTCCCTCCCCCCAGTGATTCCAGGGAGGGGTTCCCCACAAGTCAGTAATCCCCAATACAATGGGGCATTATATATGCATACCTCTCAGTAGGGATGTGCATGCATTTGAAATATGGGAAATATCATTAACATTTCCTACGTCATTTCATGTCATATTTTGTCTGAAACAACAGGAAACCCCCCTGAAATTTTAGGATTTTTTTTCTGTGTTGTGAATAGCACATACTATTGGGAAATTGCAAGCATTATTTATGAAGAGTGCACAAAATTAATAATATTGCTTCCAAAATAAAACAAACTGAAATTGCCATAAACAACACAGGAAATGGAACAAAAATGAAGATGTATGGGCTGCACACCCCTACTTCTCAGTGCTACCCAGACCACACTATACCACACACCCTTTGTGTGCTGCAGACACATATGTGTAAGAAGTGTTTTTTCTAAAATTGCTAGTTAGATGTGAAAATTCACTATTTATATGTGTAAATGCCATGCAACTCTTCTAAACAGGTGGACAACCTGCGGCCTGTGGACCAAATGCAGCCCACCACTAAATTTAATGCAGCCCATGAGACCATGAGACCGGTGCACAGAAAATGTCATTAACCAGAATTCTGGTGATTTTAAATACTGAATTTTGCAAATATGTTTAGACTAGCCACTGTAGCAGTTTGTTTCCATCGTTTTTAGTTAAGTTTTTACTTGTTTATCACAGAACATCTATTTTCAGTTCTGACATTATGTAATGTTGCAGCCCACCAACGACTTTCATGCAGTCCTCTGAGCAGTGGCGTAGCCAGACTGCCAATTTTGGGTGGGCCTGAACCCAAAGTGGGTGGGCACAAAATTTTCTCTCTACCCCCCTCCCCCAGCAAAATTTAGTCACACTTTTCAGTGAGCTTTCAGAGGCCAAAACCTCCTGCCTCAGGTCAGTATAATGCTGTTACGATATCCTCTCCTGACCTAAGGAAGGAAGTATTGGTCTCTGAAACTTTATTAACACAGGTACCATATTACTTTATCCTAAATTAAAAATAAAATTATTTTCTTTACCTTTGTTGTATGGCCATTTACTTTTTCTCATTGTGTTGCTCCCAGTCTCTAGATTCTGCTTTCCTTCGTCTTTCTCTTGCCAGGGTTTTCCTGTCCGTTCATCACCTATGGCTTTTCATCTTTTCCTCACCCTTGTTCTCCACATGCCCCTTCCTCTTATTCTCCAGTCTTTCCCTACTCTGTCCTCTCCCTCTTTCCATCCAGCAGCTCCCCTCTTTCTCTCCCCATCCTTCCAGTGTCTCCCCTCTTTCTTTTGCATCCAGCGTCTCCTTTTTCTCCCTACCCTTCCATCCAGTGTCTTCCCTCTTTCTCTCCTTATCCTTCCACTCATCTACCCTCTCTCCTGATCCTTCCATCTAGTGTCTCTATCCAGTGTCTATCGCTCTACCCTTTTCTGTTCAGTCTCCTCCCTCTCTCCACATCCTTCTAGTTTTTCCCCTTTCTCTCTGCATCCTATCATCCATCTCCCCTCTTTCTCTCCCTATCCTCCCATGTCCAGCAGCTCTCTCCCTTCCCTCCAGTCCCTTCTTCCTCTCCCTCCCATGTCCAGTAGCTCTCTCCCATCCAATCCCCTCCTCCTCTCCATCCCATGTCCAGCAGCTCTCTCCCTTCCCTCCAGTCCCTTATTCCTCTCCCTCCCATGTCCCAGTGGCTCTCTCCCTTCCTCCTCTCCCTCCCATGTCCCAGCAGCTCAGCCATTTTCCTCCAACCCGCCCATCCACAACCTTCCCACTGCCCTTTTGTCCCGCGGAGGCAGCGTTTCCTTCCTGCCCTGTCTTTTCCCCAAGCTCCGCTGCATCGTCCCAAGTGGAATCCTTCTTCTTTTCGGCCGTCACGCTGCGCTGCTGTTCACACAGGCAGCTTCGCTCCTCCCCCACCGCGTTCATCCGGCCCTAACAGGAAGTGCATCAGAGAGGGCCAGAATGGACGCGGGGGAGGAGCGAAGCTGCCTGTGTGAACGCCAGCGCAGCGTGACGGCCGAAAAGAAGAAGGATTCCACTTGCAGGGACGATGCAGCGGAGCTTGGGGAAAAGACAGGGTAGGAAGGAAACGCTGAACGCTGCCTCCGCGGGACAAAAGGGCAGCGACAGCGTGCGAAGGATGGGCGGGCCTGGAGGGAAAATGGGTGGGCCTGGGCCCGTCCAGGCCCACCCGTGGCTACGCCCCTGCCTCTGAGTTTAAAGGTTGCCTTCTCCTGTTCCAAAATGACCTCCAATATGTAGCTAGATAATTTATAAAGTACATCTTTCATTCACTAAAGAAAGGTGGATCATGAAAAGAATATATAAATAAACAAGAGTAATGTTGGGAGAACTATTTACTACTTCTCAGTACTTCCTGTGACTAGAGAGATTGTCCTTCCTCAAAGCATTTAGACTTTCCGATTGGCCTTTAGGCACTTTTGCCAGTAGGTCCTTTGCTCTCCCATGAATATGTGTGACTGCTTGAATGATCACTGTCCTATTTAAATGGAATTCTTTTCTCTACTTTTATAATAAGTTAGACTGTACATCGTTCTGGTTTGCAATTTGTAATAAGGACGGTTTTATCAAATACCAATAAACATAAACACTGATATCTATTTTGAAGTTTTTCTCTCTCATGCACTGCTATCCTGATCTCCCTGTGATTTGCCTTCCCAATTAAATCTAATAAGCTAAGGGGCCCTTTTACTAATTCACGTAAGCATCTACACAAGCCCATCATGTGCCAAAATGGAGTTACCGCACAGCTACCACATGGCCCTTGCGGTAATTTCATTTTTGGCACATGTCCGCTATGCGCTCCCAAAAAATATTTTTTATTTTCTGATGTGTGTCAGCTATGCGTGCCAAGAGGCATTTGTGTGAGCAAAATCTAAATAGGTCATTATCGCCCGGTTACCACATGAGACTTTACTGCTAGGTCAATAGCTGGTGGTAAGGTGTGACCCAAAATGGATGCACAGCGATTTTGATTTTGCTGCACGTCCATTTTCAGCAAAAAATTTTTAAAAGGCTTTTTTACAGGCGTGCTGAAAAATGGATTGGCGCGCCCAAAACCCACACCTACACTAACGCAAGCCATTTTTCAACGCACCTTAGTAAAAAGACCCCTAAAGAAAGTATTCCTCAGTTTTCCTCTGTCTGGCTTCCCCATTATCTGTAGCTAGAACTAAACCCTGGAAAGTTTGAGAATCATGAATCATGTACTATAGTTGCATACAGTACCGTTCTGGGAATAAAATATGCTAAAAAGATTGTGTCTGAAGTTTAGGGACAAAATTGGATGCAGGATTAACTGTGGAATACCAGTCTATAATGTGGTGAAGGTGGGATTTTTTTTTCGGTCCTTTTTCGAACAGATCTTGCAGGAATTATTTATTTCAGTTATGCTGTTTTACCTGAATTGTACTTTGGACTGACCTCAAAGATCAGTGAATCCAGAATACAGTTGCAAAGTTGCCAATACAAGCATGATCAAAGGACCTGGATGTCCACATGCTACAATCACTTCACTGGCAGCCCATAGTACAGAGAGTCCAGTTTAAGGCTTTAGAACTGGCAATCACAGAACACAGGGACAATGAGAGATAATGTAGAGGCAGATCAGGGGAAACAATGGGACACAGTGGATCAGGGAAATAAACAGTTAGAGATCTGCTGTGACTAACTGGGTCAGACAATGACACCAATCAGCACACAAGGTTTCTCTCCAATCTCCTCTACTCAGCAATAATGCAACCACGTTGACCTATTACTGTAAAGGCGGTATATCAGATACCAGAAACACAATCGGACCATCATGAACATACTTAAATCTTCACTACCCTAGCTGCAAAGGGCTCAAGTACAAATCAATTTATGGATCCAGCTTCTCCTATATAAGCACGCAACTGTGGAATGCACTACCGAAAGCCATAAAAACAATGTACAACCACCTTAGCTTCCGGAAATCACTGAAGACCAACCTGTTTGAAAAGGCATACCCTACTGACCCAACTTAGGTGCCTGAACCCAGCAACACAACGAAACCAAAGCCATAATGAACACTTTATAACTCTTCTTCTCTACGATTCTCCTACTGTGTTTGTAACACATGAACCTCTTTGATAATAACATCACTTTGTATTTGTTTCATCACCGGAGGTGACTAACGTCTCACGGTACTATGAAGCCACATTGAGCCTGCAAATAGGTGGGAAAATGTGGGGTACAAATGTAACAAATAATAATAATAATATAAGTAAACGTAAACAATGGGTCTCAAAGACAGATTGCAGTGCCATTTAACTTTGTATCAGGTCTAGATATAGACATTTCCATTTCTGGCTCTGGACATTGTCCTGCTGTACATCATCAGTAGGGATGTGCAATTCATGGCTCTGCCCATACCAAGCCCCTGGCACACCTTTTCTGGAGATGTTCATTTGGTGACATTGATATAGCTTGGACATTCTCAACTATTGAGACTCAGGCTAGCACCTTTTCTTGTTTTATTCCACCTTTGTGGAGTAAATGTGACTGTCTCTGGGGAAAAAGATGTCTGTACTCACCGATCCAGAATCGAGAATGGCCAATTTTCACATCATGAATCCAAAATATCAAAATTGAGTTAATGAGTTCCATGCTTACTTTACTATCTAATCTACAATTTTCTAACCCCCTGTTGTATAACAAATTATTTGCTCTAATAGAATCCATTAAAACCTCATTTTTTGTTTCTGGTGACTTTAGGCATGTTTTCCCAGAGATGGTCACGAGATGGTCACAATTGATTAATCAATTATCTAAATTCAGGAGGGCCTTTAGTGAGGTTTCTCTGTCAAGGACAAAGCCAGTGTATGTGTGTGGATGGGGGGGGGGGGGGGGGAGGAGGAGGAGGGTGCATCTGTTGCAGGCTGGGGAATTGCTAGAAAGAAGGAGGAGGGACACTCACTAGGCCCCAATTCAGTAAACAGCACAATCCTTTCAGGAAGCTATTTACTCAAGCTTTTTCAGTGCTAATAAGAAAATGAGACCTAATGTCCGTCTAGCCCAGAATACTATTTCAATAGTGGCCAATCCAGATCACAAGTACCTGGCAGGATTCCAAAAAGTAGAAATTCTACTTAATCCCAGGGGTAAGCAGTGGCTTTCTCTAGGACTGCCTTAATAATGGGTTAAAGGCTTTTCTTCCAGGAATTTGTCGAACTAGAGGACATGAATTGAAGTTGCAGGAAGATAGACTAGGAGCAACCTCAGGAAATATTTTTTGACAGGGAGGGTAGTGGACGCCTGTAATGCCCCTCCAATACAGGTGGTAGAGTCAAAAATGGTAAGGGAATTCAAGAATGTGTGGGGTAAACACAAGGGGTGCCTAAAGAGAAAGAGGATGGAAAAGCAACATGGTTGTTTCCACTGCTTGTTCCGGGATTGGTAACTTGGAATGTTGCTACTATTTGGGTTTCTGCCAGGTACTTGTGACTTGAATTGGTCACTGTTGGAAGCAGAATACTGTGCTAGATGGACCATTGGTTTGACCCAGTATGGCTATTCTTATGTTCTTATGTTAATGATTTTGAGAGCTCAATTATATATGAAATGAAAATATTTTCTCTTATTTGTTTTAAGTGTGCTAACATGTAACTTCATGGAGTGTCCCCTAGTCTGTAAACTTCTTGAAAGAGTAAACAATCAATTTGTGTTTATCTGTTCCACTCTACTCAGGATGTTGTAGACCTCTATCATATCTCCCCTCAGTTGACTATTTCCAAAATGAAGAGCTCTAACCTCTTTAGCCTTTCCTCATATGGGAGTCTTTCCATCCCCTTAACTATTTGGTTGCCCTTCTCTGTACCTTTTCTAGTTCCAGGGGTGGGGGGAGGGGAGGAGGCGGTGGCAACTGGGAGAAGTCTAGCAGGGGACTTCATAGGGGCATTGGGAGTGGGTTGGAGAGGTCTAGGGCCCTCTGGGCCATCAGAAAAGTTTTTACAGGGTGGAGAAGGTAGGGGACAGGGAGTCTGGCCTTCCCCCTTTTTTTAATATCTCCATTCCTGTCACTTAAGCACTGACAGTTAGGGTGACATTTTACCCACAATGCAGCAAACAGCTGTATATTATCATATTAGTGTGTGCTGATCTTTCTGACATTACACACTTTTAACACCATTGTAATTTGCATACCATTAGTTTACTGCATCAATGGTAAACAATTTTTAGTTCATATGTTTGAACACTGTACCCTGGAGTTTAGTGCATTGTTCTAATGCATTGCTTACTGCATCAAAGGAGCACATAAGCAACAATACAGTTGAACAAGATTGGTTATTTATGTGCTGCAAACCAAACTAGTGTTCAAATCCCACTGATGCACTTTGTGATCTTGGGCAAGTTATTTAACCTCCTATACCTCAGGGCTGGATGCTCAACAGATTCTCTACCATGGTGAATCCAGAGCAGAAAAATTGTTGCAGCATGCTCAGAGTAATGAGCATGCAAATTCATGTGGCATTAAAATCGCAGAAGTAATTTGCTGCTCATTACTCTGGGCTAACTTTCCTGCCAGTGTATAAGCACTAATTAGCTCAGGCACTGAAAGGAAAGTTAAAAACAATAACAAATATAAAGCAAGCTGCAGTCCCTTACCCCCAACCCTATCCTTGAAGAAAGGAGCCTGAGCCTTCCCCTCCCCCCCAAAACATTAAAAAAAAATCCCCAATGGTCCGGTGGACCCCTCTCAGCCCCCTCTCTCACAAAAAAATAGCCTGGTGGTCCAGAGGGCCTACCTACCTGATCTTACTGAGCCAGGCCATGCCATGCCGGGCCCCCTGGTCACTACTGGCCCTGGTGGTCTAATAGAATCCCACCCCCAGACCACTTCCCATATCTCGTGATAGGAGACAGGAGGGAAGCCTACACCTTCCTGCCTCTGGGCCTGTCCTCTTCAAAATGGATGGGTCTGGGGTGGAATTCTCCTAGATCACCAAGGCCAGTGATGACTAGTGGGCTGGGCTCAGCTCGGCCTAGCATGCCCTGGTCTGGCTTGGCCGGGGGTCTGCCAGGTCAGATGAGGTCTATGGACTCATTGGATCACCAGATTATTTTTTTGTGTGGGAGGGCCTGGGGGTCCACTAGACCACCTGGGATTTTTTTTAGGTTTCGGTGGGGCGAGACTCAGGCACACATTTTTGAGGATGTCCATCTGGGGCAGAGTGGTTGGGTAGGTGGGAGAGAAGGGGTGCTGACAACCTCTTCTATCAACCAACCCTCAATGCTGCCCTGGATCAGGCATTAGGTTTCTGGTGCAAGAGCTGTAAAGTAGTGAGTGTGCATGTGTCCCAGTTTTGTATGGTCTTGCCCTGAATAGCTTAATGATTTTATTTATTGATATGTACTATCAAAACTACTGTGGTCTGCCCAAGAAGTACGATTTACACTTCTCTCTAAGAGTTTAGAGTATGTTGTAAGGCAATGACAAGAAATAGATCTATAATGGGTAGAGGATCTGAATCTTGGAATGCCTTACCTAAACCTTTGATATCTGTAGATTATCATACTTTTAGATGTCACTTGAAAACTTGATTGTTCTAAAAGTACTTTTCTATGGGATCATAAAGTGTACTTCAGATATGGTTAAACTGTAAATAGGGTGTTTCCTATTATTGCTTTTATATGACTGTTTTCATTGTGATCCACCTTGAACTATATTGGTGAAGCAGACTACAAATACTCATATTAAATTAAATTAAAGTTTCCTCTATCTGAAAGTGTGTGTATCCTTGAAAGGGAGAGTATGTTTCTGTTCATACAGTATTTGTCAAAGAAAGTGTGGGATGCCCTCTCCTGTACTAATCTTACAGCAGCCAGAACTTAAAAGATTCTCTGGCACATACCAACATGATTCTAGAGATATTTTGTTTTGTTTGTTTTTTTAATCAAATCTGTCTGTTCACCCTACTCGCTTGTGTATTGTCCTCCAGTTAATAGGAGGACACAGCAAGCAGCGTTTCTTAACAGCTGCTTTTTCTTCTCTGCCAGTTTTGCTCAGCAGTCAGAACCACACTGTACCCTGTTTGTTAGAACTTAAAATATATTTCTATTACAATGGAGGGTGAGGGAGGGGGGTGGGAACAATGCAATTCTTAGCCTAGGGCCCGCCAAAACATTAATCCTGTCCTGCCCACATACGTAGCAGCACACAGCTCTGCCGCTGAATCATCTGGCCAGCCTCCACAGTGACTCTTATAAATGACCTTGAGCAGGTGCAGGACATTTTCTTCCTATCAGGCATAGTAGATTTGTTTCTAGGGTGCCTGGCTCTACAATATCACATTAGCACAAGCCTTATTCCAGTGTGCAATGGTTTCCCCCCTCCCCTCCCCTCTCCTGTCATGAGAGGAAGGCATTAAAGATCCTGTGCCTATATCTGTGTGAGATGTAAATCTAGTCCTGAAGACACATGCTTCCATGGTTTTAAAGGGGAAAGGGAAATGGGATTTATATACTGCCTTTCTGAGGTTTTTTGCAACTATAGTCAAAGCAGTTTACATATATTCAGGTACTTATTTTGTACCAGGGGCAATGGAGGGTTAAGTGACTTGCCCAGAGTCACAAGGAGCTGTAGTGGGATTCAAACTCAGTTCCCCAGGATCAAAGTCCACTCCACTAACCACTAGGCTACTCCTCCTACCTTTAAAGGTAGTCATACTCTATGGCTCCCTATTGAGGACGATGGGTGTGATAGTGAGTTTCAGAGAGTGATGGGTAAGGCCTAATCCTTGAAAAAATAAAAGGCTTGGACACCATGAACAAAGTGGCCTAGTGGTTAGTGCAGTGGACCTTGATCCTGAGGAACTGAGTTCAATTCCCACTGCAGCTCCTTGTGACTCTGGGCAAGTCACCTAACCCTCCATTGCCCCTGGTACAAAATAAGTACCTGAATATATGTAAACCACTTTCAATGTAGTTGCAAAAACCTCAGAAAGGCAGTATATCAAGTCCCATTTCCTTTCCCTTCCCTTTGCTATCCCTCATCAGAAAAAATGGCAGTGACTCAGTGGCATACGGTGCCATTTATAGCAGGGGATTCATTCATTTATATACCACTTAGACATAAGTGGTTTACAGTTTCATTAGATGTGCTACACCAGGGGTGTCCAACCTCAGCCTTCGCCAGGTTGGGTTTTCAGGATTTCCCCAATGAATATGCATGAGATCTATCTGCATACAATGGAGGCAGTGCATGCAAATAGATCTCATGCATATTCATTGAGGAAATCCTGAAATAGAAAGAAACATGTTTTCTCCTTTACAGTGCAAAATAAGACAGAAGATGTAAATTCTCAAATTGGAGATATTCCAAACACTAGAATGAAAGTAAAATTATTTTTTCTACCTTTGTTGTCTGGTGACTTTGTTTTTCTGATCATGTTGGGCCCAGTCTCTGGTTCTGCTGCTCTCTATTTTCTTAACTCTGTTTCCAGGGCCTCCTGTCCATGTATTACTTTACTCTCCCCCTTTCTTCACTTCCTACCCTAATATGTCCATAAGTAAAAGCTGGGTCCTCCAGCTTGACTGGAGGAGGTATAGAGTGGATCCAGCTTTTCCCTATTTTTTCCATCTATGTCCAGCATTTCTCCTCTCTTCCATCCCCTCCCCTGCAAAAGGCAAACAATAACAACAACAACAACAACAGAAGCAGTTAGGAATTCACTAATTCCACTGAAGGCCCTGAGAGGAGCTCAGGAGGCGGAGTCACAGCCCTGTTGCCATGCCAGCAACCAATCCGCTGTCCCAGTAAACAACAACAACAAAAAAAAAACGCATGTACACAGGGCAGGGCATTCAGTGAAGGCCCTGAGTGCATGCCACTACAGTGACTGGTGGGGCAGGTACAAATTAAGCTGAAAGCTCAGGTATGAAAGAAGGTAAATCAAGTTTTAAAAAAATGGAAGAAAGAAAAACAGGCTGAAAAAATCTTGATTGCAAACCACCTTATCTATATTCTAGGGGCAGGGGGTATCATAATTTATTTATTTTCAATATTTAATATGCATACCTCACCCTTGTATTGAAGGCATGTTACAATAAAAAGGACAGGAAAAATGACATAAAATCCAACTCCCCCGCCCCCCCCCCCCCCCACGAAAGTATTCTCTCTCACCGAATAAGTAGGCTTTCACCTTTTACCTAAAAATAGGAAAAGACCTTTCTATGCAAACTTCCAGTGGCAATAAACTCCATAATTGAGGACCTTATCTGCAAAAACTCTGCTTAATATACACTCAGTCATATCCCACCTGGGACTGCTAATAACAGCTACTGAGATGATCTAAGGCTTCTTCCAGGTGTATAAAAATGCAATAACATCCTTAAATAGGCTGGACCCTAACCATACAAGCCCTGAAAGTCCAGACAGAGAATGTTAAAACTAATGTGAAACTCTACTGGGAGTCAATTCAGTGCTATTAAGATGGGGGAAGTATGATCAAAAGGTTTTTTAATTTGTCAACAGCTGGGTCACATGTAACAACTGAAGGCATTTTAATTCATATTCAGGAAGACCACAATAGATGCTATTACAATAGTACAACCATGATGTAATAAAAGCATGGATTAATGTTGCTAAATCTTTTCCATTCCTACAGAGGCCTAAGCTGTTTAAGTAATATCAGGTTTATAAATGATGCCTGAACAACACTAGACATTTGATTATGGAAGGCCAAGCTAGCATCATCAAAAATCTCACCAAAATTTCTTATGATCCCAGAACTATTCAATAAAAGACCCCCCAATGGATGGAGGGGTTTCAAGGGGTTTATTTTGCTACTAATCCAAAGGTACTCTGTTTTTTCTCATATACCGAATTTCAGTGTATATTTTTGAAACCAAAAAGCAATGTCATTCTCTGATGTTCAAATACAAGAAGGGAGTGAGGATGGCAAGAAGAGATGAAGAAAAAAAAAAACCCCAGGAGGTTCCACTAAATAAGATTTTATTATATAGGCGACTCGACACGGCCCTGTTTTGGTAACGCTGCCTGCATCAGGGGTCTAAAAACATCAAAAGGATTGCCAAAGAGCGATGAATGATTATCCATGGCTTTCAAGCATCTTATTAAGGGTGAGGTTTTAATTGTATGTCTACATTACAATCTGGTCCAAGGAGACAACAAGGCAGTCTATCTGCAAAATCCAAGATGGCAACAAGAAGAGCAGAGCAGACCAAAAAAAAAAAGTCCAAAATAAATTTATTAATAATTAATAAAACACCATTGTTTTGTTAATTATTAATAAACTTATTTTGGACTTTTTTTTTGGTCTATTCTGCTCTTCTTTTTGCCATCTTACATTAATGTCAGTGCAATGCTTAGACTCCTTGTGGACCCACATAGTCCCTACACAGGTGTTCCCTTGAGCCCCTGTCCCCATAATTAAAGGGTAATGGATTTGATATACTGCCTTTCTATGCTACAGCCAAAGTGGTTTTACTTTTTTATTGTATGCAGATGCTTTCTCTGTTCCTAGTGGGCACCCAATCTAAATTTTGTACTTGATGCAGTGGAGGGTTAAGTGACTTGCCCAGGGTCACAAGGAGCTGTAGTAGGAATTGAACCTGGTTCTCTAGGTTTGCAGCCCCCATACACTAACCACCACTAGGTTACGCCGCCACAAAAAAATGGGCCTATAAAATCTGTTTTGGGCACCTCTTGCAAAATTCTGCATTAATGAACTGCTTTGAATGATTTAGTTTTTCAACAGCTCATAAACTTTTGTTAACATCATACTACACGTGAAAGTTTAGTATTACAATGTCACTTTGTAAAAGTCAACTTTGCATAAAAACTCTGCAAAATACTGACTTTTTGGCATATTATGTGTATTTTTTATAAAATATGGGTATAAAGTATGATTTCACAATACTACTACTTCATTTCTATAGCACTACTGGATGTACGCAGCACTGTACACTTAACATGTAAGAGGCAGTCCCTGCTCGACAGAGTTTACGATCTAATCAAGACAGCCAAACAGGACAAATAAGAGATAAGGGAATTATTTAAGGTGGGAATTATAAAACAGACATGGGTACTGAACAAGTGAATATCGTTTATCGATTATTCATTTTACTATACCATTACTTATTGTGAACAAATCAGAACAGTTTACGTGCAAACAATAAATGGAGGAGCAAGGAGTTAAAAGCACCCTTTAAAAGGTGGGCTTTTAGCCTAGATTTGAAGACGGCCAGAATTGTCTATTCCAGGTTTATGGTGCATCAAGATAAAAGGAACAGTGTCTGGAGTTGGCCGTGGAGAAGGGTACAGATAAGAGATATTTACCCGATGAATGGAGTTCCTGGGGAAGAGTGTAGAGAGAGAAAAGAGAGGAGAGGTACTGAGGAGCTGCAGAGTGAATGCACTTGTAAGTCAATAAGAGGAGTTTGAATTGTATGCGGAAACTAATAAGGAGCCAATGAAGTGACTTGAGGAGAGAGTTAATGTGAGCATAGCGACACAGACAGAATATAAGTAGTGCAGCAGAGTTTTGATCAGATTGAAGGAGAGAGAGATGGCTTACAGTGGGAGGAGATCTGTGAGAAGCAAGTTACAGTAGTCTAAGCGAGAGGTGATAAGTGTGGATAAGGGTTTTGGTAGTGTGCTCTCCTGAGTATGCCTACTGTACCAATATGCATCTACTTGCACATATGTACTTTTAGGCATGACCTAATTTTATGAAAGGTTTTTTTTACGTCTAAATTTGCTTTTCATGCATAATAAAGTTTATAAAATGACCTATTTTGTGTGTAAAATATTATGCAGGCAATAACAATGATTGTCTATATAGAAAATAATACACCTTTTCATGTTATATATAACATCTCTGAGGTGCTGATGCTCAAAACTTACTGGGCTTCATTTATTTATTTTTTATTTATTTATTATCTCATTTATACCCCACATTTTCCCAACTGTATCAGGCTCAATGTGGCTTACATTGCACCGCAGAGGCGAACGCCAATGCAGTAAATTAATCTAATACAATGGTTTTAGCCAGTTTTGCATGTACGTTATAGTATAACTAATGCATAAAGGTTTTCGGCACTGCTTTTACCGTTTGCGGAAGCAGTGACTGAAAGTGCAATGCAAATGTATTAAAATGAGCTCATTAGTATTAAAATGAACATTCCATGCAATGCACAGAAGGGAGCTCCTACCTGCAACATTCAAATTTTTACAGCACGTGACACTGCATGTGAAAGGGCAACTTCTCAGTGGAGTGCTCAAAATTTTTAATAGTATTTGCACTTTTCATGTGCATGTATTATATGTGTGTGTTCCACCTGGAACAGTACAGAAAAGTGTAACGGATCAAAAAACCCCCATTATCCTAACACACACATATAACGTCCGTGACACATGGGGAAAGCGGTTTACTTTATGGCAAGATCTCTCACGAGATTTGTCTCGCTATAAGACTTTGCTGCATTAAAACCCCTTACGAGTGCATGAATCTACACTGTGATAAGTGTGTGTACCTTGTGCACACATTCTACTGCAACTGAAGATATGGATGGAGGTTTCTTCCAGCACTTTCTACAGGAGTATGAAGATGGTGAGTAGAGGAGAGAGGACAACGGATGCTTATGACATGGTTGTTGCTATTTCTGCTATTTTTTTCCGAGGCATGCACAGAACAGTGAAACTCACCGCGAGAACATTCTGCACATGCGCTAGGCACTTTCACTATTGAACTGCACACAGAATTTCCATGCATTCCATTTGGATGCGATTTCCTTTCAGCATCGATCGCTGTTCCACGTTCAATAAGTTCAGCCATGGCTATAAGAACATAATAATAGCCATACTGGGTCAGACCAATGGTCCATCTAGCCCAGTATCCTGCTTCCACCAGTGGCCAATTCAGGTCACAAGCACCTGGTAGAAATCCAATTAGTAGCAATATTCCATGCTACCAATCCAGGGGCAAGCAGTGGCTTCCCCCACCTTCATTTCAATAACTATGGACTTTTCCTCCAGGAACTTGTGCAAACCTTTTATAAACCCAGATATGCTAACTGGTTACCACATCCTCTGGCAGCGAGTTCCAGAGCTTAACTATTCTTTGAGTGAAAAACTATTCCCTCCTATTTGTTTTTAAAGTATTTCCATGTAACTTCATTGAGTATCCCCTGGTCTTTGTACTTTTTGAAAGTGAAAAATCAGTTCACTTCTACCCATTCTATACCAGTCAAGATTTTATAGACCTCAATCATATCCCCCCTCAGCCATCTTTTTTTCCCAGCTGAAGAGCCCTAACCTCTTTAGCCTTTTCTCATATGGGAGGAGTTCCATCCCCTTTATCATTTTGGTCACTCTTCTTTGAACCTTTTCTAATTCCGCTATATCTTTTTGAGATACAGCGACTAGAATTGAACACAATACTCAAGGTGAGGTTGCACCATGGAGCAATACAGAGGCATTGTAGTATTCTTGGTCTTATTTTGCATCCCTTTCCTACAATGACATCTAGATCTTTTTCTTGAGTGCTGACTCCTAAGGTAGACTCTAGCATCAAGTAACTATGATTCAGATTATTCTTCCCAATGTGCATCACTTTGCATTTGTCCACATTAAATATCATCTGCCATTTGGATGCTCAAATAAGGTCTTCCTGAAATTTTTCACAATCCACATGTGTTTTGACAACTTTTTGTGTCATCTGCAAATTTAATTATCTCACTCATCATTCCGTTTTCCAGATCATTTATAAATATGTTAAATAGCACCTGTCCCAGTACAGATCCCTGCGACACTATTCACCCTTCTTCATTGAGAAAAATGGCCATTTAACCCTAATCTCTGTTTTCTATCCAACAACTAATTCCTAATCCACAAAAGGACATTACCTCCTATCCCATGGCTTTTTAATTTTCTCAAGAGTCTTTCATGAAGAACTTTGTCAAAAGCTTTCTGAAAATTTAGATACATCAAAGGGCTCACTTTTATCCACAAGTTTATTTACTCCTTCAAAGAAATGAAGCAAATTGGTGAGGCAAGACTTCCCTTGTTTGTCTTTGTGTTCCATAATTTTATTCTTTACTAGGAAAAAAGGCCCATTTCAGACACAAATGAAACGGGCGCTAGCAAGGTTTTCGTCGGAGTGTGTAAGTTTTACAGAGTGTATGCAAGAGTGAGTGTGTGATAGAGAGAGAGAAAATGTGTGTGTGTGTATGACAGACAGAGTGAGACTGGGTGCGAGTGTGTCTGTGTGAGAGAGAGTGTGTGTGTAAGAATGAGAGTATGTGCCAGGGGCCCCCTCTCCCTTCCAGTTCCAGGGGGCCCCCTCCCTCCGAGTTGCAGGGTTTTTCTCCTCTCCCCCCCGTCCCTCTCAGTTCCAGGTTGGCCGTCCCCCCTACCAGTTCTAGGGTGGCCATCCCCCCTCCCTGTCCAGGGTGGTCCCCCTCCTTCCCCCTTGCTTCCGAGTTCCCCCTCCCTCCCTGCCTGCCTCTCAGTTCCAGGGTGGCCCCCCTTCCTCCCTCCCAGTTCTACAGTCGGGCCACCTCCCTCCTAACCTCCCAGTTACAGGGTGACCCACCCTCCCTCCCTCCCTCCCTCCCTCCGAGTTCCAGGGTGTCCCCCCTCTGAGTTCCAGGGTCTCCCTCCCTCTGAGTTCCAGGGTGTCCCTCCCTCCCACCCACCCAGTTCCAGCCCCCCTCCCAGTTCCAGGGTCCCTCTGCCCCTTCTCCTCTCCCTGCCAGTTGTAGGGCGTCCCTCCCTCCCTCCGTCGGGTGCTGAGATCCAGCGTTGTGTAGCAGCAAAAGTTTCCTTTCAAACAGAGTTCTTTTTTGAAAGATTTTGTTTTTATTTCCGAGTGTTGTGAAGTTCAGCGAAGCCACACTCAGCTTCCGAACATTGGAGGAGGTGTCCTGTGGTCTCATTACCTGCCCTCGACATCATAACGTTTAGACGTGAGGGCGGGGCTCGCCCTCGACGTCATCACGTTGTGACACGAGGGTGGGGCAGAGACAGATGGCCAGAGATGGAAGGCTTCACCATGATGAACCCTGGTCCCTGCACTGAAGCCACGGAGTGAGCTTCAGAGAACGTTGGAGTTGCGAATTATGTCAGGGTTGGGCGGGGCAGAGGGTGGGGCACCCTACGAACACTACAGGGAGGGGGAGCTTCAGGGGCAGGCTTAATCAGGGGGGCTTCAGTCTGGCATGGAGTGAGCTTTAGAGGTGGGAATTTATTTATATAGTTTCTACTATTTTCCCCAGCACTGAAGTCAGGCTTACCAGTCTGTAATTTCCTGGATCACCCCTGGAAGCCTTTTTAAAAATCATCGTTACATTGGCCACCCTTCAATCTTCAGGTACTATGGATGATTTTAATAACAGGTTACAGATCACTAACAGCAGATAAGCAATTGCATGTTGAGTTCTTTCTGTACCCTGAGGTGTATGCCATCTATTCCAGGTGATTTATCACTATTTAACTTGTCAGTTTGGCTCAGTACGTCGTCCAGGTTTACCGAGATTTCTTTCAGTTCCTTCTCATTGTCACCCTTAAAAACCATTTCTTACATCTTCTGCACCTGCTCTGCGCATGCCCAGATAGAAAGGCATGTGTCCAGTGAGGTCATGTTTGGAGTTTCCTTTTTTTTGTTCTACGACAATTTTTTAACACTGCTGTTTTGTGCAGGATGCACATACACAACACATATAATACAAGTACATGGCACCATTCACACACATGCACAGATACTATTAAAAAGGTTCCAAGACAACTTGTAATACTGCTGTTACATGCAGGACACACACACATATAATACACACACATGGCACATTTCACACACATGCAGATACTATTAAAAAATAAAAAAAGAATATAAACATAATGCAAGCATACCGCTCTACTGAGCAGTTGTGCAAGCAGGCTGCTCCACTGAGAAGCCCCATCATGCAACAACAGCTCCAGACCTGCTGGAAAAGTTTGCACGTTAAAGGTAGGTGCTCCTTCCTGTGCAGTGCATGGAAACATCTGTGCATTGCACAGAATGCTCATTTTAATACTAATGAGCTCATTATAATACATTTGCATAGGATTAGCTGCTAATTGAACAATAAAAGCGCTGCAGAATCCCTTTGTGCATTAGACTGGTTACAACTAGTCAAAATCTAACTTTGCAAGCAAGGTAAGCACTGTGCATCAGGAGTGTGGTATTGCTAAGGAGTCATTTAAGTTGCTGAGACGCTCACAGAGGGTCCTGTGCTGGACTCATGATTCCTAAGGGAAATGTTCCTCCTGAAGAAGGAGTGTTCGAAATGTGGTCTCGCATCCAGGAACAAAAGAGAGAAGGTGTAAAGAGTTAGAAGGTGCTTAAAGTCTGGAAACAGTATGTAAATTCCAGGAAGCCCTTGACACACTGCACTGATTCACTCTGCTGAACTAACACTACTCCAAGAAGAGTGCTGGAGAGACTTTGTTGTGAACACTGTGCTCCTGCTTGATGTGATTTAGAAGATTTTTATGATTTATAAGGAC